>NW_028261260.1:144770-265289 GCF_057802395.1 Ceratotherium simum simum
GAGGATTGCCAAAGGGCACCAGGAAGATTTGGGGGTGATGGATGTTGGCAATCTTGATTGTTGGTGGTAGTTTCCATGTGTTTATCTATACATATGTCAAATCTCATCACATCGCACTTTCATTATGTGCAGTTTAGTGTACGCTGGGCCATACTCCTCAGTTCTTCTTTGGGATAAGTGGACAGATTGACAATACTCATTGAACTCACTCTGTTATTTTCTGGCGCCTCAGACAGAGACGGGGTGCAAGAGAGGGGGTGGAGGTGGCTGGCCGTCAACCACAACCTTGATGGCCAAGTTGGCCCAAAGATCTGTTTGAACTCATTGAAGAGAAGGTGTGGAAAGTCACTTTGCTTGTAAGTAATTTCTCTTTTAACTTCTTTTTGTAAACAATTATTAATTTGTTCTTTCCCTCTCTTTTGCCGCTTGCTCTCAGAAATTATCTTACAGGCAGATTCCTGGAACATTAACCTTGATGAGAGTGGCAGGACAGTGTCCTGTAGGGTCTGAACAAGCTGGTGGAGCTTATCTCCCCGGCCTTAAAACTCGCCCAGCTTCTTCCTCCTAGGCACACCTGTGCTACCACACAGAGTCGCTAGTTGCACAGGAAATTGACGCATTCCTCTCAAAGCTGTTAAGGGACTTGGTTAGGTCATGAAATTGTGTCTTAAGTAACGGCAATTTCCTAAAATGTGCAGACAGTCTCATAGACGGCTATTGAACTATTTGTTCAACTGTGTCTGGTGAATGTTTCTTCCAGAACTAGACTTCTTAACATTTCTAATGTAGAGACTAGACTTAAGAGCCACTTTTTATTTCCCGACACTAATGGAATGGCCATAACCTGTGCAAGTAAATTCATGAGCTGTGTGGTGATAATCCTCAGAAATCTCCTTATTTTATTCGAATATGGATGAGACTGATATGGGTGAGGTATGATTCTTCCTGAGGCAAAGTTCCTTTCCAACTGTGAATCTGTGAAACCAAGCAAGTTATGTGCTTCCAAAAACAATGGTGAGACGGGCATAGGATGGACATAGCCATTCCAAAAGGCGGAAATAGGGAAGGAAGGAAGGAAGGAAGGAAGCGGTGACGAGTCCCAAGCCTGGCTCACAATCTAGCAAGGCAAACTCCAGAGATCTTAAGCCTCTAGAATCATCCTCTCTGTCCTTGATTCTCTGCCTCCTGGACTCCACTGGGTGGCAAGGATACCCTCACAGTGGACCTGAGTGCCACCCATTCCCTAGCTCCCTGCCATGGTCTCACCCAAGGCTAGCTGCTCTCTGCTGGGGCCTTCCCCAAGTGCCTGAGCTCTGCTGGGCAGTGGTAGGTCCCAGAGGGCCTCACTCCTGTGCCTTTGATTGGAGGCCATCTGTTCTGTTGAAACCTAGGCAGTGGTCCTGATGATCTCTGAATCGCTCTCAGGGTCCTTCCTCCCTTTTCTTCTGAAGGATGAGGTCACAATCACAGCCTGTCTTCATTCCATCCCTTCATTTCTCTGTTTCCTTTAGTCCCTAGAGTTTTGGAAGTGTTTCTGCTGGTATAACTCTGCTTCCATTCCCTGAATTCTGTTGAGATGGCTGATTACGCCCATGGGTTCGTAGACTCAACTATTCTCCTGATCAAATGCTCAGTCCACTCACACCCTTACTGTTCTCTTCAGGCCACACTTTTTCATTTTTAGTAAGCTGGGATATATTTGAGAATTTCTCCACATTTTTCAGTTCTGATTCCTTTGGCTTAAAAATTCTGTGTTCAATTCATCTCTCTCGTCCTCATGATTTCACTCTGAGTAGTCAGGAGGAGCCAAGTCACCTCTCTTCACTACTGCTCAGAGAGTTCCTCATTAAATATCCAGTGTTATCACACTCCAGGTTCTACCTTCTGCAAACAACAGAACATTAGCATAATTCTGCCATGTGTCTTGCCACTTTATAAATATGATAGCCTTTCTTCATTGTCCAGTAACAACATCTTCCTCATTTCCATCTGAGACCACTAAATCAGAATGACTTTTACCTGCCCATGATTTCTACCATCATTCTGTATACAATTTATTTATGTGTTCTCTAAAAGATAAAGTTTTCACTACAGCGTGCTCTCCTCTTTTCTTTCTCAGCTCTCACCAGATAACTGCCTGTGTAAAAATACTTTCATGACAATATTTCAGTACCTTCTAGGATGAATCCTTCAAAACTCTTCCAACCTCTGCCTATTGTGGGGCCAGTTCCAAAAGCTACTTTCTATATTTTTAGGTATTTGTTATAGGAGCATCCCCACTTACAGTGCCAATTTTTGTCTTAGTTTGGACTGCTACAACAGAATACCATAGACTGGGTGATAAATAACAAAAATTTATTTCTCAGAAGTTCTGAAGGCTAGCAAGTCCAAGATCAAGGTGTCTGGTGAGAACCTGCTTCCTGGGTTGCAGATGGCCATATCTGTCATTGCTGCTGGCACAGATAGGGGAGAGAGAGAAAGCAAGCTCTCTTATATCTCTTCTTATGAGGACACTAATCCCATTCATGAGGGCTCCACCTGTATAGACTCTAGATTGTCTCCCAAAGGCCCCCACCTCCAAAATGCCGCTCCTTGCATTGGAGGATAGGGATTTCAACATATGGAATTTGAAAGAAAGGGGGGACACAAACATTCAGACCTTCATAGCTTTTCCCCAAATTCCTAACTGAGCAACTTGGTTTGGCTTGCTGTAAGACACTAGCCTTCTGGGAATTGCATTTAAGATGTGCCAAGTGTAGAAAGGACCTTGGCCTCAGGACCTGGCTGGAAAACATTAGCCCCGCTGGAGCTGTACCTAAAGTTCTGCTTCTATTACTAAGCAAAGAATTGGTTGAGAATATGGCTCTTACATAGAGAGATCCTAGGGAGGTTTGATGCATATGACAAGTGATTACTTGGTCCCTTTGTTGCAGAAAGGAGGGAGAAAAAATTGCAAGGATGGGATAAGTGGCCCATTTTTGAGATCTATGAAACTAACATAGAATAATTCTCTGCATAGAATCGGCTTAGTTTTTTTCACCCCAAACAAGAGGAAAGCAAGCCTCGGCTCCCCAGACCCCCTCATATGTCCTTGAAACATGCCAACCCAGTCTGAGCATCTGCTGTCTTGATGGGAGATTGTTTCTCTTGAATCTTCTGCCATCTAATTTAGAACAACAAAAATAGAGCCATTTTTATTGTGTTCTGCGTTTGCATCTGATTTCCTACCTTTCTGTTTCTCACTAGTTCTGTATTTTCTCAAGGAAGTAATCAACCACATTCTCCTGCTTAAGCTGTGATGATTAAGCTAGAAGCACCACTTACTCTAGCTGTGCTGATTCCTACAGGTTTTTTTGCACCACCAGTTTTCTTGCTCACTTGGGCACTATGTTTTCAGTGGTTTGACTTTTGAACTTTATCTGTTGATTTTGTACCTGTAAGTAGACTTTTCTGTCTTCATAATTTATTTATTATCCCTTACCTATTTCTCTTCATTCCTATAACTCATTTTTAATTCTCCCTAACAGTAAAAGTATATAATGATGTACATGGGAAGAAAGAGAGGAACATCATTGGCTGAAGCAGATAACCAGTCAACTTCAAAAGAAAAGAATTTCAGCCCTAAAACCTTCTACCATTGTTAAGGACACCTGTCTATCTAAACATAACATAGAAGTAAACAGAATTGTTTGTTAACAAATAGTTTAAGGGTTAATATGTGGAACTAATTGTCCACACACACAAGCAAAGCATGCATACATGTGTGTGTCATAGAGTCATTTATATCATACATTGTTAGTGTCATGTATTATATTTTTGAAGTTATATGAACTTTAATAATTGAATCACTAGGACTACAGTGGTGTCTGTCATGCTGTGTGTTAAAGCATGCTTAGCCTCTCTGTAAGAGAGAGCCCCAGAGACCTGAGGACGTTTATCTATGTAGAACCACAGGGTGTCTGAATATATGGATTTGTGATACTCTCGAAAATAATCCTGTACTTAGGATTAAGGGTACAAGGGACTTCCATGTACGTTTTTGCGACTTCATATGAATCTACAATTATTTCAAAATAAAAAGTGTAAAGAAGAACTCTGTCAAAAGAAATCTGCTGATAAACATGAAACCGTAACTTCATCAGAAACATGCTGATTAGGCTTCTTGTGGTTGCCACCTTGTTGGTTGCTTAACTCGATGCAAAATCCACCTCATGCCAAGTATAACAACTAACGTATCTGTTACGTAGTTTACTGAAACAGGTAACATTGATATTTGGGACATAGACAAAACAAGATGAATCATAGCATTTTGATATTCTTAGCTTATCTAAAACAATAATTTATTAAGGGCTAGCTGAAGCTATGGAAAGAGAGGTGTACTTGACAGTAAATGCCTCACCTGCCACCTCTGCCTCCACTTCCTGCAGGGCTCTCTAAAGGACTCCGTGAAGAATTTGGAAGAGCAAGTGCCCCACTTCTACGTATTCATCTCTTCCCACTGATGTGCAGTGCTCCTCTGTAATAAATCATGTCCAGTGGACCCAACGATGGGTGAGTTACTGAGCTTTTATTCTTTTCCAGTAGGATATTCTGTCCATCATGACATCTATATCATGCTGTCTTGATGACCAGTTTTATGAACCTTGATTGATAGTATGGCAATTCCTCCCATCTTTTTTAATTCTACAGTTTTGGTTTTTTGTTTTTTTGTTTTTTTACTATTCTTGGACCTTTTGCCTTTTGTAAAAAGGTAATATTTAGTTGTCAGTGTACTCAGAAAACCTGGGGGAAATTTCGAGGAGAAATGCATTGAGTGTATAGATAAATTTGAGAATTGAAATGCTTACTATAGTGAATGGTAGCATTCGTGGAACATAGAATAAATTTCCATTTTAGCTCTACAAATTGCTGTGTTTCTTGCTCATGTTGATGGGTCAAGGGAATCAATAAATTATTATCTCTGTCTTTCTCACTGAAGTACTTGAGGAATTTAAGACAGATCAAGGGAGAAAAAGGTGAAGGTCAAAACTTGAGCTTCTAATTAAATGGCATGTGGCAGACAGGCTTTAGATGAGTGTCATGTTACAGCAGACATTCCATTAATTACCCCTAAAGTGTTCTAAGGTGCTCCATGTACCTCTGAGGCCCACATAAGGCTCCAGAGGAGAGAGTTCTAGGTATTCAGGGACGTGGGCTCTCAGGAGACGTCAGAGGCATTCTGAGACTGGTGGGGCTACCAAGTAAAGGGGATGGTGTGCCGTGAGAGTGAATTTTCTTCTGGTCCCTTGGTGAATAACAACAGGGAACATTTATAGGGGATTTAACTGTGTATCAACCACCATCAGTGCACTTTATACCTATTGTATAAACCAATCATTAATTAATTGTATCAGTTGTATCCTTCTGCACCCAGGACACACTTATGATGTGAGGAATATTATTATTCACATTGTAGAAATGATGAAACACTAAATAACTTGCAGAACAATAATCAGTTTCTGGAGGTGCAGCTATCCAAACTCAGAGCTCTGTTCCCATAGCCTGCATTTTCCCAATGGCCCTCAGAGTGTGGGAAGGGTGGCCTGAGAAACGCAGCATCTAGTTTAGTGGGGCTGTGTGTTTGGTGGAGGCCAAGGGAATAGCAGGGTGAAAGGCCCCTGAGTTCCCTTTACCCCCACTAGGCTGACATGAGGTCTACACTGTTCCTGGACATTCCTGCTGACTGTAAACCAGATTGCTCAAGGGAACAGGCACCACCTGGGCATCAAGAGACATGCTCCCCATGGCTGCATTTTTTATCATCTAAATTGCCCAGAAGAGCCTTCTTTTCCATATACCTCCCTGGGCATCTTGCAATGGGGAAAATACTTCTGACATTGTTGCTTCCTTCTCCCAAATTTTCTTCTCTCTTGTACTGGAAAGGTACATATCCTTAAGTAATTCAGTATTCTGGCAAGTATTAAAACTTTGAGAAAGGTGCTTGAATATGCATTCCTCTGCAACTCGCTCTTTTTTCTCTCCAGATTCCTTATGTGAGAATCCTATCCTGTGTTCTTTATTTTCTCTCCTGTATGGTATTCTAAGGTAGGCATATACATAGATTATCAGCTGTCAGGTTATTTACGTGTTTATTTTGATCATATAAAGAGGGGTGCTATAAGCTTTCGTGTACAAAATGACCCCAAAAATCTCTTCCACAACAAATGTGTCCATTGTCAATTCTTTTATTTTGTTCCCGTTAAGCATAGAATCTGAGAGTGTGGAGGGCTGGGGAAAGTGTGTTAAGACAATGGAGGGAGCCTGTGGGTGAATGCTAACTATGATAGCAGACAGACGTCATGCCTGCCCTGTACATGTGTTCACGGACACATCCCAGAAAGTTTCTCTGGCGTGTTTATTTGAGGATGAACTGAGTAAAAGAGGGTATTCCTTATCTATTGCTGTATAATACTATTACCATTTACTTAGTGGCTTAAAACAACCCAGTTTCCACAGAGGTTAGCCGGGGCGTCTCCAAGACTGCAGTCAAGGTGCTGGCCAGAGCAGATTTCTTGTCTGAAGGCCCCAAATGGGGAAGGATTCCGTTCCGAGCTCACCGGGTTGTTGTGTCCAAGCTCACTTCCTTGTGGCTGTTGGACTGAGGGATTTGATTTCTTCGTGGCTGTTGGTCATAGGCTGCCCACAGCTACTTGCCAGTGTGGACCCCTCGACATAGTTGCTGGATTCATCAAAGTCTCCTCACAAGATGGAGGTCACAGCCTATGTGATGGTCATGGAAGTGATACGTCATCACACTTGCTGTATTCTCTTGGTTAAAGGCAAGGGGCAGGTTCCGCCTCCACTCACAGGGAGGGAACCACAAAGGTTGTGAACAATAGGAGGTGGGGATCATGGGAACCACCTAAGAGTCTATCTGCCACAGGGGTTGTATCAATTTCCAGCAATGTATAAAGCTTTGCCTTGTTCAACAGCTTCTCAAAATTTAGTATTGTCAGAATTTGCCAAACTGTTGGGTGGCAATACCATCTTATTTTAATTTTTTAAAATAGAAATGCAGTGAAGCTTATTTTATATATTTATTTGCCTTTTTGGTAAATGACCAACTTCTGTCTTCCACTTAGTGTTCTATTTATTTGTGTGTCTTTCTCACTGATATTAGAAATTCTTTATATTTTCTGAGTATTCTTTATGGCATCCGGAATATTGCAGATACTTTCTGCCAGTCTGAAACTTGTGACTTTTTGTTTTCTGTAAGGAAGATATTTTTCCTTTCAATGTGGAAGAGTTAAATTATCGCCTCCTGTTGGGGTTTGGTTTCAGACAATATTCATGAGGAAATTCTCTTATTCTTTTACTAAATGACTGAAATATTTGTGTTTCATGTTTAAGTCTTTAATCGCTCTGGGATGAATTTATTGTAAGGTGTAAGGTACAAATCCGTAGTGTTTCCATATGGATATCTGATTGGTCTAGCTACTTTTTAAATATCCGTATTTCTAAGCTGTTCTGCAGTGCCACCTCTCTCGTGGATACCTGTGTCCATTTTCTCTCTTCAGCTTCATTCGGTTGTTTGTCTCTACCTTGCCAAACAAAACTTCCTTAATTTATTTTTATTATAAATCTTACTATCCAGTACTTAAGTTTCTTCATGTAATTACTGCACAAGAGTGTCTCTTGTCTTTTGGCAGGCCTTTGTTCTTTGATATAAGTTTTATGTCAGCTTATGAGGGTCCTCAGGAAATCCCATTGAGGTTTTGGCTGGAATCACACTGATAATTTGTGTAGAATTGACATTTTTTATGATTTTGGCTCTTCCTATTGATACTTGTCATATAAATCTCCATTTATTTGCTTTTCCTTTTCTCTCTTGTGAGTAAGTTCACCTTTGAAATGGTGAGACCATGGTATCTGTTTACTTGGGAGGGTAAGTTATAATAGAAGTGGGGCTATACTTATTTATATTCTTCAGTCAGTTTGACCCCAAGTTCACAGTATTTCAAGTTGCTATTGAACATTTTATATATTTTAAATTAAATAGTACTTTATTTTACCAATTACTTAATTACAGTACCCTAATCCTATGAGTTAAATTATCTTTTTCTCACCTCATTGCTATGTATGTTCCCTCTGTAAAAACCAACAAACTGAAAACATGTGGCTGTAAATACTAAGTGTGTTTCTAGGGCCTTGATTCTTTTCTTGTGGGCTGTTTTGTCTCTGACTGCACCTACACCATGTTGTCTTGATGATTCTGGCTTTCCAAGCCTTTATTGGTAGCTAGGCACATCCTCCCAATGTATTATTTTCCTCTTCAGAGATTTTGTTAGTTTTCTCGTGCTCACTTTTTTTCTTTCAAATAAATATGAAAATCTAGTCGTCAGTGTCCTCAGTCAACCTGGTGGATATTTTAAGTGGAAAGGCATTGAATATATAGACCAAATTGAGATATGAGATGCTTCATATATGGAATCACCTTACCCATTAACATGGGCCTGATGCCCATTTAGTTTTGTACATTGACAAGTTGGAAGGACATCTTTAGGGTTTGAGGAGAACAATAAAAGACTTCCTCTCTTCCCAGTGGAGTCTCCTAAAAATTGAAACACATTAAGGGAAGAAAGTAGATGAAGTTCCAAATGTTTGAAAAAAAAATGTCTCATTGATAAAGAATGCATGGGATACAACATTTAGCTTTGGATCACAGCTGATTTTAAACTCCCAGAACTTAAAAGTTCTGCTCAAACCTGAGGCCCTCATGATGCCTGCCAACCTTCGCAAAGTTGGAATGGGTTGGTACTTTGGTCTGGCCACCTTTGCTCCTGGATAGGTGCCCACTTTGCTCTATCAGCCTCATCTGTTCAAAGACCCTATACTGGGCGTATCACAAGGTGCCCGGTACAATGGGAATAGGTTGTGTGGAGTGGAGGAGACAGAGGGCAGTGAGAAGCACTTCAGTATGTGGGACACGTTAGCATCAACTCATTTAGCAGCAATACCCTTAGTAACAATGCCTAGAACATGGCCCTTAGCAACAATGTACTTAAAAATAATGCCTTTACCAACAGCATCCTTAACCCCTAGCAACATTACCCTTAGTAGAAATGCCGTTTGTTACAACTCCCTTAGTAACCGTGGCCCTTAGCAACAACAGCCTTAACAACAATCACCTTAGCAACAAATAGCTTGACCTGAACACCCTTGTAAAAAAACTTGTCCTTAGCAACAATCCACTTAGCCACAGTGCTCTTAGCAACGAGGTCGTTAACAAAACTGGTCCTAGAGACAGCACTCATAGCAACAGTATTCTTAACAACAACGCTCTTAGCAACACTGTCCCTTAGCAACAATACCCTCAGCAACAATGTCATGCCCTCAGCATATCACGCTTAGTTAAAACTCCTCAGCGTCGACACCCTTGACAAATAAGGGCCTTAGTAAAATCTTTTATACCAACAATATTCTTAACAAATTCCAGTCCCCAAATTCTCTTAATAAAATTGTCCCTAGCAACAACACTCAGCCACAGTGTGCTTAGCAACAGTTACCTCACAACAGTGGTCATGGCAACAGTGCCATTAACAACAGTACCCTTAGCAAAACTTTCTTTGCAACAGCTCCTTAACATTAACGCCTTTAAGAACAACATCCCTTTTAAAAGGCCCTTAACAACAACTCTATTAGCCATAACACGCTTGGTCACAATGCCGTTAGCAACAACGTTAGCAACAATGGCATTTCTTTTAAAGCACAGCCCTGGCAACATCTTCTCTTAGTTTTCCTCACTTTCTTTCCAGGATATTTTCTCTCAATATAGGATTCTGATTTGAGAGTTGCTTCCTTTCAGCACTTTAAAAATGCTTTTCCAGGGGCTGGCCTGGTGGCATAGCAGTTGAGTTTGCACATTCTGCTTGGAGGCCTGGGGTTCGCCGGTTTGGATCCTGGGCGCAGACCTACTCACCGCTCATCAAGCCATGCTGAGGGGCATCCCACACAGAAGAACTAGAAGGACCTACATCTAGGATATACAACTACGTGCTGGGACTTTGTGGAGAAAAAAGAAAAAGAGGAACATTGGCAACAGATGTTAGCTCAGGGCCAATCTTCCTCAAAAAAAAAAAAATGCTTTTCCATCGTCTTTTGGCCTCCATACTTTCTGATGAGAAATCTGCCTTAACTTCAATCTTCGTTCCCCTATATGCAATATGTCGTTTTTCTATGGCTGCTCTCAAAGTATTTTCTTTATCTTTACTGTTCAGCAAATTGACTATTATGTGTTTGGATGTGGTTTTCTTTGAGTGCATCCTGTTCATGAGTTGCTGAGATACTTGGATCTGTAAATTTATATTTGTCTCCAAATTTGGGAAGTTTTCAACCGTTACTTCTTCAGATATATTTTCTGCACCAATCTTTGTCTCCTCTCATTCTGAGATGGATGACATAGTTTTTAGATCTTTTGATGTTGTCCCATGGATTCTTCAGGCTCTGTTCATTTTTTTCAATATTCTTTCTTTGTTTTCAGGGTGAATAATTTGTCGTAATCTGTCGAGCTCACCAACTCTTTCCTCTATCATTTCATTCTCCTATTAAGCCCCTCCAGTGATTTTTTTTAATTTGTGTTGTAGTGTTTTTTAGTTCTAGAATTTTCGTCTAGAAATGGATAAATAGCTTGTATTTAATTTCTAAGAACAACTTTCGTTCCGTTTATTTCAAGAGTGTTTGCTCTCACACATCTTGGAGCAGGTTTATAACAGCTGCCTTAAAATTTTTGTCTGATTGTTCCAATATTTGGGTCATCTTATGGTTGCCCTCTGTTGATTGCCTTATCCCATGATAAATATTTAGGTTTTACTGGTTCCTTTTATGCCTAATGATTTTTGGATTGTATCCTGGACGTTTTGAATACTATGTTATGAAACTCCAGGTCCTATTTAAATATTCTGGAAATTTTTGTTTTAAAAGTCAGTCAGTCTGGCAAGATTTAGACCACAAGTCCTTACCAGGCTTCTGCAGGCTTTTGTTCCACTATTGGTTTAGTTTCCCAAGGCTTCACAATGATATTCTAGTTTGCCCCAGCTGTGTGCCTCCCAGATGCTAGTCTGGGACCTAGGCAGCATCTACACCACAGTTCAGTTCTGAAATCCTTTGCTCTACTTATTCCCATTGTTTTCATGCATGCACAGCTTAGAGATGAGCTTAGGACTTGATAAACACAGGCTCTTCACAAACACAGTCTGTGTGTTCCTCCACACACACTCTTGTTCACAGGGGTACCCTTTCCTGGTTGTCTGGGTAGAAAGCTCTGTGTCACACACCTCTTGCAACTAGGCTTACCTTGGAGACATGCACTGAGATAAAAGCCTGTGGGGCTACCACAGATGGCCTCACAGCTCCCACTGTCTCTTTTGGTGTAGGCTGAGGAAAATCAAGGAGAACTTTTCTTCACAGAGACCTCCTTGTTGCCACTCAAGAGTCTAAAGGTTTCACCCACAGGGGCTATCTCTGCTTCAACAGTAGAGAGATTTGGAGGCTCTGTCTCATTCCTGGTATTTGAGAGGCCAAAGGACTCTGCCCCATGAGGGCTGTGTCCACTATACTGTTTGGAGTGGTGGGGGGAGCTTCCATATCTTGCCTCGTGCTAGGGTATCGAAAGGTTTGCTAGCCTTTGAAAGTCAAAACAATTCCATACTGTACAGAACCCCCACTCCTGGTACTCTGAACAGAGATAGTGGGGTTTTATTGGAGCTTCCCTTGTGTGTTTTCAGTTCTGGTTCAGGCTGTTCTAGAGGTCAAGCCCGGATATATAAAAGGAAGAAGAAGGAGGAGGTGGAGGAGGAGGTAGAGAAGAGGAGGAGGAGAAGAAAGGAAGGAAGGAAGGGAGGGTGAAAGGAGACAGGAAGGAGGGAACCAAGTCAACACTAGATAATCCTTTTGGAGTCTACCTGCTCTTATGCAACTTTCACAGTCCTCTGATACTTATCTTATGTATTTTATCCAGAATTTTTTGTTGTAATCATTAAGAGAGATAAGGTGGAGTGTGTTTACTCCGTCTTAACCAGATTGGAACTCTCCAACTGAGATATGTGGAGCTGTGCACTTTCAGTCTGTCCATGTTGAAATGTTGGAACAAGTGATTGATATGACCAAAACACTCGGAAAAAACATCAAAGCAGTAATTCTAATTATACCATCTATTATTCCTTTTTAATAATGTTTAATGTTTTCATTTCAATAAAATTTAATTTTCACACACACATATATATATACACATATACAGAGAGAGAGAAATAGTATGTAAAAAATGTATTAACAGGAGAATGCAGTGTTATTTAAAATCACAGTACACATGCTCAGCTCGTACTGTTGTAATTATAGAAAAATCAATTACCTCTTTGTCATTAAAGAGGATTTGATTTTCATAGATTTTATCTTTTACTCAGCTACTCAAAACAATATTAAGCTCTCTTCTAAAATGTACTTAGTAGAGGTTTATTTCTTTTCTTTTGTCTAACTAATAGCTTATTATACAATTGAGATCTTTGAATATCGGAAAGATACATGTCAAAATTGCTTGTGAGGGCGGCCCGGTGGCGCAGCTGTTAAGTGTGCACGCTCTGCTGCGGTGACCTGGGGTTCGCAGGTTCGGATCCCGGTGCGCGCTGGCGCACCGATTGTCAAGCCATGCTGTGATGGCGTCCCATATAAAGTAGAGGAAGATGGGCACGGAGGTTAGCCCAGGGCCAGTCTTCCTCAGCAGAAAGAGGGGATTGGCAATGGGTGTTAGCTCAGGGCTGATCTTCCTCACACACGTACAAAGATTGCTTGTTATTATTCTGTCATGTTAATATTCTTCTGCTATCTGAAATCAAAGGGTCTCTGGTCTTTATAGGTATTAATGGAACCTATTTGTCTGCATTATTACTTTGAAAAAACAAAAAATAAAATTTTTTTCATGGTGTTAACTTTTAAAGAAAGTTTAATTGGCTCTAATTTGTCTGTTGGAATTCAATGCAGTTATTTTATATGTAACATCTTTTAAAAGTCACTGTTTTCATTGAGTGTGTGTGGGCCCAGATAACATTGCTATGATAGTCTTCTTTTGCACAGCGCTGAAAAGCTCTGATTATTACGTGGGAAAGGAGTGAGCCAGCACAGTCTTTCAGAAATTAACCAGGCTATACCCCCTCTGCTGGTGGGTGAATGGAGGAAGGCTGCGGCCCTGATTGATGCCTCTGCAATTTCTTAGAAAATATGGACACCCTAGAAAATTACTCTTTTTGACCATACTGCCAGGTGCCTGAAGTATCTATATCTCTTTACTGAGCTACAACTTGGATCAGACAAAAATGGACCGTCCTTGATGATGTTCAGAAACAAAGAAAGCTTTGAGGAGAAAGATATGGTTCTTAAGTCCTAAAGGGGCAAGCCCATACTCAGAGGAGATTCCTAGTGACAGAGCCCTGTGAGTATTCCTGTAGAAGTCCGTGTCCACCAGGCTTCCTTGTTTTTATTACAAGATATGGGTCGTTGGAGGAAACAAACTAAGATCGAAAAGGTAAGACCCAATCCTAGAGATACTGTTTGTGCCGTGGATACAGCTGGAACTGAAGCCTGTTCTTGAGCATTCTGTTATGTGAGCTAAAGCCAAGTTTGAAGTATGTCTTTGCCGTTTACATCCAGAAGAGTCCTGGCCATGTTTACTGAATGTACCTATTCTCTGAAAATTCAGGGACATTTATATGGTGACCTGTTATTTAATTTTTCAATAATATACATGTCAGTTTCAAGAAAAGGAAACAAACACTAATAGCTTTCTTTCTCCTAAAAGTTATCCAGAATTTAAAGAAATGAAGAAACTAAACAGAATAAGTACATTGAGTTTATATCTAGTCTGGTCTATATTATCGTCTAGTCAACTATTAGACTAGCAAATATAGTCTCCAGAATGAAAAAATTTTATTGTTTTTTTGGGCCAATTTATTTGGAGAAAATTATGAAAACATGCAGGCCATCAATAACACTGATAACTTATTAAATGGACAGTCTGCTGCCAGGTGTTACTATGTTATATTATTATACATTATTGTTATATATGTCATATTATTATATATGTGTATTTCATATGTTTATTTTATAATTCCCTATCTTGTTTTATCCATTGTGTTTTATCCATGAACAGGCAATTATTGTCTTACTGTGTATTTTGCTACATTTTACCTATAAACCTACTATCCAACATCTTGCACACAAAAGTTGACTTTTCTCCCACTTCTTTCCCTACATCTCAGAATAATCTCGTAGAGACCATAGGTCAGATAGTCTTGGTGCTAAAAGGATTACAAGAACAATTGTTTTATTCCAGCTCATCTTTGTGAATACAAAACCCTAAATCTCTGAAGTGTTTTGTGTCTATTTCTAACACTATGTTCCTGAGTTATTATTATTTCATTATTAGTTCTGAAATTAAAAACTTGACAAGGTATTGAATAGCTATTGCAGAATACTCCGTGAAGAACTACCATTAAAACAGCACTTATTTTAGTTGTATTTCATCACCTTATTTTGCAGGTCAGTGCACCGTTTCTTATTTCTTTTGAAATGATTGCACTTACCAGTTCAAGAAGAATAACTATTATCAAGTTAATTGCAGTCCATATATTCATCTTTTGGTGAACTTAGGTTGAGAATTTAGCACTGAATTTCAAAGATTCAGTTTTTATCTTTTAAAAATATATTTTATGTAATAAAGAATTTTATTGTCCTTGATTAAGTCTTGTAAGTCTGAAGCTTTCAAGACAGGAAAGAGACAGGGATTTCTGAGTTAAAAAGAACATAAGGATTGAGAAAGGAAATACTAATGTTGTTTTTAACTTTGAGGAAGCCAGTGAGTTAAGACCGTGAATGTGAAGACTGATAGTGGATGTAATGAGAGATTAGCATAGGCCAGAGACCTGTACTAAGTGCTGTATGTAGTATAGGATGCTTCAAGACCATCCCCATAAGGCAGTTTGCAAGTTTTGGGAAACAGGCAAAAGGCTAATTTATTTTTTCGATTCCCAAGTTCATAAGAACGACGAGCTTTCCAAGAGACTACAGTCAACTACGTCTGGCTCTAAGAGAAAAAGTGCTCTAAACATTACTTAGTTTGTTCTTTCTGTAAACCCTTCAAGAAGGCAAGACTGAATTAGAGAATTGTGGTGAGTTCTTTTCGGAATGTGTGTGTTGCCTGTAATGTCCTTATCTAAGAAGTCACCCCACAGTGGTGGGCCCTGCCTGCCATGTTTGTATCATGTATTCATGCCCAACACCTGAGCTGATTAGTTTAGAGGGAGACAAGTGACCAAGCTGGGCCAGCCACATTTCTTCTCCAGAACTTGGGAATTGGAATTGACGGATACTCGTCTGTCCTCACAGGACGCTTTTTTTTTTTTTTCCAGCTTTACTGCCGTATAATAGACAAATAAAATTGTAAGATATTTAAAGTGTACAACATGATGATTTGACGTACATATACATTGTGAAAGGATTCCTCCCCCGCTATCCAGTTAATTAACACATCCATCACCTCACGTATTTTTTGGGGGGGGTTGAAAACATTTCATTTCTACTCTCTTAACAAATTTCAATTATACAATACAGTGTTATCAACTATAGTTATCATGGTATACATTAGAGCCTCAGACCTTCTCATCTTATAACTGAAAGTTTGTACCCTTTTACCAACCTCTCCCTATTTCCCCTACCCCCCAGCCCCTGGCAACCACAATTGTACTCTCTGTTTCTATGAGTTCAACTGTTTTTTTTCTTTTGAGATTCCTTATAAGTGATACCATGTGGTATTTGTCTTTGTCTGGCTTATTTCACTTAGCGTAATGTCCTCCAGGTTTATCCATGTTGTCACAAATGGCAGGATTTCCTTATTTTTTAAGGCTGAAAATATTCCATTGTGTGTATATATACCACATTTTCTTTATCTTTTCATCATCTATGGACACTTAGGTTTTTTTCCATACCCTGACTGTTGTGAGAAATGCTGCAGTGAACATGGGAGTACAGATATGTCTTTGGGATAATGGTTTTACTTCCTTTGCATATGTACCCAGCAGTGAGATTGCTGGATCATATGGTGGCTCTGTTTTTAATTTTTGCGGAAGTCCCATACTGTTTTGCATGGTCGTTGTGCCGGTTTACATTCCCACCAACAGTGCACAAGGGTTCCTTTTCTCCACATCCTCACCAGCACTTGTCATCTCTTGTCTTTTTGATAATAGACATCCTAACAGGTGTCAGGTGATACCTCTTTGTGGTTTTGATATCCATTTCCCTGATGATTAAGTGATGTTGAGCACCTTTTCATGTACCTGTTGGCCATTTGAGTGTCTTCTTTGGAAAATGTCTATTCAGGTCTTTTGCCCATGTTTTAATTGGGCTGTTTGTTTTGTTGCTATTGAGTTGTATGCATTCCATGTACATTTGGGGTATTGACCCCTTAGTGAATATGTGGTTTACAACATATTGTCTCCCATTCCATAGATTGCCTTTTCATTTTGTTGATGGTTTTCTTTGCTGTGCAGAAGCACTTTAGGTTGATGTAGTCACACTTGTTTATCTTTCCTTTTGTTGTCTTTGCTTTTGGTTTCGAATCCAAAAAAATCATTGCCAAGACCAGTGTCAAGGAGCTTACCCCCTATGTTTACTTCTAGGAGTTTTACAGTTTCAAGTCTCATGTTCAGATCTTCAATCCATCTAAGGTTGATTTTTGTGTATAGCGTAAGATAGGGGTCCAGTCTCATTCTTTTGCATGTGGCTGTTCAGTTTTCCCAACACTGTATATTGAAGAGACTATCCTTTTCCCATTGCATATTTTTGACTCATTTGTCAAAAGTTACTTGACCAGGGCCGGCCCCGTGGCTTGGTGGTTAAGTGAGCGCGCTCCACTGCTGGCGACCCGGGTTCGGATCCTGGGCTCGCACCGACGCGCTGCTTCTCCGGCCATGCTGAGGCCGCGTCCCACATACAGCAACTAGAAGGATGTGCAGCTATGACACACAACTATCTACTGGGGCTTTGGGGGGAAAAAATAAATAAATAAAATCTTTAAAAAAAAAAAAAAAAAAAAGTTACTTGACCATATATTCATGGGTATATTTCTGGGCTATCTATTCTGTTAGATTCATCCATGTGTCTGTTTTTATGCCAATACAATACTCTTTTCATTACTATAGCTTTATAACATAGTTTGAATCAGAAAGTGTGATGACTCCAGCCTCGTTCTTCTTTCTCAAGATGGCTCTGGCTGGCTGGGGTCTTTTGTAGTTCCGTACAAATTTTAGGATTCTTTGTTCTATTTCTGTGAAAAATGGCCTTGGAATTTTGATAGGGATTGCATTGAATCTGTAGATCACTTTGGGTAATATGGACGTGTTAACAATATTATTTCTTCCAATCCATGAACAGGAGTTATCTTTCCATTTATTTGTGTCGTCTTCAATTTCTTTCCTTGACATCCTATAGTTTTCAGTATACAAATATTTCACCTCCTTGGTTAAATTTATTCCTACATATTTTATTCTTTTGATCTTATTGTAAGTGAGATTGTATACTCAATTTCTCTTTCTGATAGTTTGTTGTTGATTTATTAAAATGCAACTAATTTTTGTATGTTGGTTTTGTATCCTGCCACTTTGCTGAATTTGTTAATTAGTTTTAATAGTGTTTTGGTGGAGTCTTTAGGGTTTTCTATATGTAATATCATGCCGTCTGCAAATAGGGACAGTTTTACTCCTTCCTTTCTGATTTGGATGGCCTTTCTTTCTTCCTTCCTCCCTCCCTCCCTCCCTCCCTTCCTCCCTTCCTTCCGCCTATTTGTATTGGCTAGGACTTCCAGTACCACGTTGAGTAAAAGTGATGTGAGTGGACATCCTTGCCTTGTTCTTGATCTTAGAGGAAAGGGTTTAAGCTTTTCACCGTTAAGTACGATGTTAGTTGTGGGCTTGTCATATATGGCTTTATTGTGTTGAAGTACGTTCCTCTATACCCAGTTTTTTGAGAGTTTTATCATGAAAGGATGTTGAATTTTGGCAAATACTTTCTCTGCATCTATTGAGATGATCATATGATTTTTATCCTTGATTTTCTTAATGTGATTTATCACATTGATTGGTAGACATTGAGCCATCCTTGCATCTCTAGAGTAAATCCCACTTGATCATGGTGTATAATCCTTTTAATGTACTGTTGAATTCAGTTTCCCGATATTTTTTGAGGTTTTTTGGATCTATGTTTATCAGAGACGTTGGCCTACAATTTTCTTTTCTTGTAGTGTCCTTATCTGACTTTGGTGTCACACTGATGCTGGCCTCATAAAATGAGTTTGAAAGCGTTCCCTCCTCTTCTTTTTTTTTTGGAAGAGTTTGAGGATTGGCATTAATTCTTCTTAAGTGTTTGGTAGATTTCACCAGTGAAGCCATCTGATCCTGGACTTTTTGTTATTGGGAGGTTTTTGATTAATGATTCAATCTCCTTACTAGTAATTGGTGTGTTCAGATTTTCTATTTCTTCACGACTCAGTCTTGTTGTTTGTTTTTGGAATTTGTCCATTTCTTCTATGTTGTGCAATTTGTTGGTGTATAATTGTTCATAATAGTCTCTTGTAGTTCTTTGTATTTCTGTGATGTCAGTTGTAATGTCTCCTCTGTCATTTATAGTTTTATTTATTTGTGTCCTCTTTCTCTTTTTCTTGGTTAGTCTAGCTAAAGGTTTGTCTCTGTTGTTTGTCTTCTCAGAAAACTCTTACATTGATCTTTTCTATTGTCTTTTTAGTCTCTATTCCATTTATTTCTAATCTGATCTTTGTTTTCCTTTCTTCTACTAATTTTTGGCCTTAATGGTTCTTCTTTTTCTAGTTTCTTAATGTGTAAAGTTAGGTCATTCTGTTGAGATCTTTCTTTCTTAATGTAGGTGTTTATTGCTACAAACATCCCTCTTAGAACTTCTTTTGCTGCATCCCATAAGTTTTAGTGTGTTGTGTTTCCATTTTCATTTGCCTCAAGATAAACTTTGACTTCTCTTTTGATTTCTTCTTTGACCCATTGTTTGTTCAGGAGCATATTGTTTAACTCCACATATTTGTGAATTTTCCAGTTTTATTCTTGTAATTGATTTCTAATTTCATACCAATCTTATCACAAAAGCCTTTGGCTGGTTCTTTTTAAGAACCCCAACAGCTTGAGATTCCTCACCTAATATTTTCTTCATGATATTAATAAAATATAAATGCATTAGATTCATTAGCTAATTGTTAGAGTCATTAGATTATCATTCATTTATTTTATTGTCAGTAAATATTTACTAAAGAGCTGTCATATGCCAGAAATTGGGCCAGTTGCTGAGAATTCAAAGATGAAGACAGAGCTCTTGGCCTAGTGTATTTCTCATTTTAGTGATGAGTGTATTAATTCAATTTCTGTTAACAGTGTTTGATTCCCTTCCCCCCAGTATCCTGCCTGGATGCTGGTGATTGTGTTCTTTTATAGTGAAACTACACTGGATCCCTGTTATAACATTAGTTATTGAGCATGAACAATGAATTGACTACTGACAATTCTGTAGAGCAGAATTTACTATTAGCAAAATTGGAGTCCACTAAAGGGAGATCAGTTACTAGAATGTCAAAAGGACTAACCAATCAAGATTCCTCATAATAAGGTGATACAAGGCCTTATATTATGAAAATTATATTATGTTGAGTCTATAATATGACTCTTTATTGTTCTTAACACTACTTAAAAACATAGTACAAGAAAGTGTAATGATTTTGGCGCTTTTACCTTTCTAGCTTCTCATTGTAGTTTCCTGATTGGCTCCAACTACCCTTCTGACCCCTTTAAACTTTGGGTAATCCACTTAGATTCTCTCTCCCCTCCCTGTCCTTCATAATTGCACAACTACTGTAATCTACATGCCCATTCCCTACCTCACCCACTGAGTTACTAACTATTTTATCTCCCTGTTTTACTTTTCATAGCAATTACCCTTATCTGAAATGATCTTGTTTGTGCATTTAACTTATTTCCTGTCTCCCACACTAGAGTGTAAGCTCCATTAGAGCAGGGTCCTTGTCTGTCTTGTTCACTGCTGTATCTCCAGCACATAATAGGTGCTCAAAAACTATTGTTTGAGTGAGTGAGTGGAGGAATGAATGAGTCAAGAAAGATTTGCTCTGAGGGATACAGACAGAAAACAGGTCATGACTTCAGGATACTAACTATCCAACTGAGGAGACAAGAGGTCTACATATGAAAGGGTGTGATGTGCAGAACAACTGATAGGTGACTACAGTGGGTGATCAGGGGAGAGAGCTGTTGCTGGGGATGGGCCCAATCAGGAACAGCTGCAGAGAGTACATATAACTTGCAGACTTCTCCCACGAAGCTTCCTGAAAGCTGAGATCTATACATGAGTGATTATCTCTGCTTGAGAGACCAGGCAGTTCTGTACAGAAGAAATGTCCTCCATGACCCTGCCCTCCCAGCCTCTCTAAGTACACTCCAGTTCCCCATAAGTAACTCTTTCCCAGGGACTTTTGCATTTGCTGCCTCATTGATCTGGCATGTTCTTCCTCTAGAGACAAGTTGACTCCTTATGTTCCAAATCTCACCCTAAATCACATTCTCTGAGAATATACATCATCTGAAAATTTCTGTCTGTGCTTTTAAAATCTTTATAACTAGAATGGAAGCTCCATGGAGCACTGAATTATTGTGTCTTGTGCTTTGAATTATTCCCAACACCTAGCACAGTGCTGGGAACTGCGTTAAGTTTTTAATAAATGAATGAATAAATGACTTTGAAGAATGGACTTTGGGGAAAGTGGTGCAGGCAGGAGGAGACTGATGGTAGAAAGATGAGGACATACAAGGAGATGAGAGGGCAGAAGTCAAAGCTTAGAGATAAGAAACAGCTTGGGTAGCCTAGAGTAGGAGCAGCAAGAATGGGAAGGGTGGAGGATAAAGCTGATTACCTGGGAAGGATTGTTCTTAGGTGAATCTCACTATCCTATGGTCTCTTTGGGGGATTGGTTCTCACCCATGTCCAGATGGTAACAGTTGTGTGTGGCATGTTTACGGAACCAGCTCCACATTGGGACTGGGAGCTTCTCCATATGTGCAAACCACAAAGTTAGACCTGGCAAACCTCGTTGGAATCCTATTTCAGCTTTATTTCTGCCTAGTGACAAAGACGCAGAAGGGATGTTAACACGGCTCCAATGCCCTATGGTAATCAGTGGGTCTAGTTTATGTAATTAGGCATAAGTAGTTGCTAACTGCTCCTTTTCTCTAGTATTTGTTTTACAGTTATCCTAATGTCATTTCTTTCCTCATGATGTTAAAAATATTTAGTACGCTTCAATTGTATTGCAGGTATGAAGATGTTGCAATGGCATCCCCTCTTGTCTGCAGTTGGCAGATCTCACTAATAGTGATTGCTCTCTCTACAGGGCTGAACAGTCATGAACTGAACAGGAATGTTTGGAGGATAGTTGTGATGCTGCGTAAAGGGCGGTACAGCGCTTGAGGTTCCACTTCCACTCAGTATTCAAGATGGTCAGCTTCAGTTGGGATTTTTGGGGGTGATTTCAATGGGCTCTTGTGGTAGATCAGCCATGCCATTGTTTGACAGTAACTTGAGCACATGTCAGGGCATTATTGCTGTTCGTTATCACATTCTGCAGCTATGTGCATGGAAACTGCTTTGCAGGTCGTCCTGTATCTTTTCTGTTGCAATGTAGTTTCTAATTCTGCATGGCCAGGGACTGTTTCTTTTGTTATTATTGTGTTTTTTTAAATGACCGCAAACAGCTCCCCGAAGAGATATTCTTGAACGGCCACCAAGGTGGGTAAGTTTCATTATCCTCATTTTACAAATGGAGATACCGGAGCTCTGTAGAGATGCATTTGCTCATCCAGGGTTTCCAAGCTGGCTCTTCATAGCAATATATTGTCTTCATAGAGCCATAGACTATCCACTGGAAGGCACTGCAGTTGTCAGTGGACATAACTCTCTTCCAGTATGAATTCCTTTTTCATATCCTTTGGTTCTTTATTAAATATATTACTTCTAATATGATGTCAACATTAGCATATATTAAAGAGGAAACAAAGAAAAACAAAAAAATATTTGGTAACAGAAAATGGCTTTGTTCCTTGGGTTGAAACACTAAGTTCTTAACTATAAGTTGTCTATATACATAAACTCTGTGAATCACCCAAACGAAGCCCTTCTGTGTAGATCCAAAAATGACAAGTATAATTCCAGTGGGCAAATGCAGTGAGAATCCCCATAATGTGCATTAATAAAAGTTTCCTGAAATTTACTTTAAGGAATTTTGATCTAATTTTAGATATACTTTATTTTTCAGACTATTTGAGGTACATGAATGATGCTCTTCATTTAAATAATACTAATCTACTTTTTCTGATTATAGCATAATCCATGCATATTATAGATAATTTAGAAATTCAAGATAGAAAGAACTTTCTATGCATCTGTGTATTTTGTACACTCAATAAATGGTGGTTGTTTCATATATCATTAAATATACTTCGAGATATTTTTAATGGCGCCGTGGCATTTCAGTGTAGTGGTGTATGGACTTGTAGGCTGTTTACACTTTTTCACTGTTATAAGCATGAATGGGTAAAAGATTCATGCTTTTTGTGACTTCAAGATTCTTTCCTCAGTGATAAATCACCAAGTGGAAATTCTTAATGAAGTACGTGCACATTTTAAAGATTTTGATAATATTGTCAAATTGGCTTCCTGGAAATTGCCTCTAAAAGGGTAAAGTGGACACTATCTCAAGCCATCTCTAACACTAGATGTTAACTTTTGTTTTTTTTTCTACATATTAATTCATTTTATGGAAAATAGTATCCCTGTTTCATTTTACTTTATATTTTTTGGATTATTAATTTGGCTGAAATTTTTATGTTATATGTGCTGTCTGTATGTCTTCTTTCTATGGTACGTTTTGGTACTAAAATTGCATTCATTCCTATTATTTTGCGGCAGCTTATCCCCAGCAATAAAAGTATGCATTGCTGCATACTGGCATCATAGCGGCTGTGCTTTGGATTTCATCCCGGCCTTGGAGAGTTGACAAAGTAGTGATCAGAAAGGCTTTGCTAAACCCAGTGTGATGTTTCAGCATTATCTGTGGTGTAGTCACAGCAATATCATAGGCTCTACAGTACCAAATTTGGCAAATGTACAGATATCTTTTTGTGTGTTGGTGAATAAGTATCAGTAGTGGATCAATAATAGCAGAATCTGTCAGAGGACCCTCAGATGCAATTACAAGATATTTATTGTACCGCTTTAAGGAGATTTTTCTGGCAAGCTAGAATACATTCTATATGCCTATTTAAGAATATAATATAAGTGAACATGTAACTCATTTCAGTAGACCACTGAACAGTGGGAGCTATAGAACATCAAATGTAAGATAAAGTTAGTCTCTTGATATTGCCATTAATATGAGTACGTTGCATTATGCAACAATATATTTGCTTGCAAAGTTCATGAAATAAGCAATGAAAATGTAAAGATATTATAGAATCCCTTGGACTGTATTGCTCAACTTACAGGCCAATGTTAATTTTATCCATATTAATTAAAGAAATCAGTTTTTTATTACGTTACAAAATTATTACAAAATGTGAGAAAGCAATGCTAAAAATTACAAATCAAGAAGCAAAATCACGTGTATTCCAAATGGAATTGCAAACTAACTCTTAAATTACTTAATGTTAAACCTCTAAAATGTGGTTTTGTCTAGTGAATTAAAATTTTACCAATTATTTCCAATAGCAAGTAAAAGTATTAAAATGTACTTAATATCAATTTTCAACTCTTAGAAATGGGAAAAAATTATGATCCAGGAAAAACTGAGACAGTGTTAGCTTAAGCTTTCTTTTAAATAAGTACAAAATATTTTCCCCATTCATATAATTGTTAATTAGGCTGCTTTTAAAGAAATCTATATTTGACTTGATGAAAATGGATTTGGAGCATCTTATACGATATGGAATAAAGCAGTTAAATGTAAACGCTTATTTTAAGAGATAATTTTTGATGAATACTTTTCTAGTCTGCTGTGGTCACAGAGGACCTATTAACGTAGTTGGGGCTGTGACAGAATTAGAGGAATACAATTGGTACGGCATGGAGCCTCCTGGATTCTTTCTCAGTTCCTGCTTCATCCTGTAGGGATCACACTTAGCCTCTGCCCAGTACAGTCTCCCGTTGAACAGTCTTCCATGTGATTTTGTTCCAGAAGTTCTCGCCCTGGCAGAGATGTCTAAGACAGGCAAGTTCAATGCAGATTTCCTTTGCCTGCCTTCTTCCCTCCACTACGGCCGGCCCACTTACCCTCACCAAGGTGGGGCAGGTCCAGGCTGCTCACTGCCCAACGACACAGCCCGTGAAGGTAATCATGAGAAATTAAAATTGGTCACATCTTTCAGATAAAAGCCGTGTCAATCATTATTTGACTATTTTGTAAAGTTGAAGTGCAGTTTTAAAGGGATAGAAAGGTGGCAGTGGTGATTTTAAAGAGTTTGAAATGGCCAAAATGTAAAATAGGGTCTTGCTAGGTCAGCTCAACTTGGTTGAGTACGTTCCTCTCCTGTTCTCAAATTTTAGAGAGAACTGAAGTCTAAAATGTATCCTTCTTCTAGTTATAATCCAAATATGTGAAAGTGAAAAGGAATTAAAGTGAGTAAACAAATTCTTGTTTTCTTGCTTTCTTGTGTTCAAGTTGAAGTTCAGGTACAGAATTTACCCTGCCCTCTTATTTGAGAGGTAATGGCAGTCCCTGACTTGTGGATGGCATTATGGCGCACTTTTGGCAGGGGCAGCCTGGGCTGCCTAGAATGATTTTGGACTTTTTCATCTTGGAAGTTGGGTTAATTCAGAGACGTGTCTCTCAAGAGCCTCCTTTTTAAGGAGTCCAAAGTTAATAGGACAAATGAAGTCGTAACTGCTCTGGCTCCGCAGCCATTAAATGCAGAAATTTATCCAATTGCCTGCACCTAGAAGAACTAAACCAGGCAACATTTTGTTCCCCCAACCCATTATGAGGTGTTGCTAAAGGTTATTTCAGGAAGTCGGTGGATCTTAGTGCCGGAGGGAGATGGAGAGACTCTTCTTGGTTTTAGCATTGGCAGGATTCCTGTCTGTATTATATGTCAGCCTCCACCTCAGACAACTCGCCCAGCAAGAGGTTCCTTTGACACTGTAAATTGACTCCATTAGGATGAGCTCTCTTTCAGAGAGTGGCAGTTAAGCTGTCACTGTCTGTCTTCTGGCATAGTTTAAAAACAGACTATGGTGGCAGCTCTAACTTCTTTCCAGTTCAAACCTCTGAACTTCCATTTCCTTTTTGCTCCATCTTTCTGGCACGTTAGTACTGAACTGGACACCAGCTCTAAGTAATGGCACAGTTAATGTTCCGAGTCCTCGAGGGCAGGCGTTTGCGCTCTTGTGCCTCAGTGCTCTTTGAATGCTGTTTTACTGTGGAGTTGCTTAAGCCGTTTCACTCATAATCCTGAGTCAACTTGGTGTTGTGTTCTGAGTCCTGAGTCGTGTGGTGGAACATGACTGGATGCTTTCCTCAAACTTAGAGGACTGTACAACCAGAGAGTACATTTTGTTGTATGTAAGACAAAGAGTTAAATTAAATTGCAGACTTACAGACTTGTATTTCTTTTGCTGAAGAGCTAGATTGGGTGTGAGACCCAAGATCTGTCTGTGCTGGCTCAGACACTCCTCAGCCACGCGAGGATTAGATACTCAGAATCACCAGTTCAATCTGATAAATTGTATTTACATATACTAGTGGTCAATTCAGTTGATGAAATCTTTCTCTCAAACTTATTGGGTTAAGCTTTTACACTGATGGGATTTTTAAAATTTTAAATACCTATTGTTTAAAATAACACTATCCACAGATTACCATTAGTTTATTTATGGAAAAATAAAGTTTATCAAACAAAAATAATCTTCAGTTTTGCTTTATTTTTAAATCTCTAGATGTAATTTTTTCTTAATTTTCTTATTTTAATATTTCAAATTTCTGTAGTGTTACTGGAATTTTTCAGAGATGAAAGTGTCTTTGATATTTACAGTAATTATGTTAAATTTGGGTTTATTAACTATTAATACACTAAGAAAAATGCTATTCCTCTGTTGATAAGAAAAATGAGAGCCTATTAACACCGATTATTTTTATTACTCCAGTTCATTAGTTTTCTTGGATAATCAGATCAATATTCAACATATAAAATTACTATTTTTCGTAGGAATGATCCATTGTTTTCTAATTAGTGTCTCGAGGCTCTCCAGGCTGCACACCAAACTAGTTACCATCTTTAAAATAATTCTTTCTGATTTGCAGACTTTTGCACAACAAGCATATAAATATGTAAGACCTTAAATATTATTTTGATAGGGGCAGACAAAGCTCACCTTATCACATAGATAGCCTGCATTTTTCCTGGCACAATGCCATGTGAAATATACACGATACTGCAATATAGACTATAGCTGTAAAAGCCCAAGTGACGCTTCAGTAGAAGTAAATAAATCTTGGCATATTGAATAATTTAAAAGAGTAATACCTGTGAAAAACATTATTTAAATGTGTTTCTTATGATTTTAAAAGTTCTTTTAATAATAGATTAACATGTATCTTCACTATTTGTGAAACAAGGACATGCATTCAGTTTGTCCTTCAGCATTCACAGACAAATCCTGTGGAATTATTATGTGTTATAAACCCATAGTTGCTAAATAAATGAACTAATCAATATCCTCTTGAAAATAAACCTCTTTTTATTTCCATGAAGCCTCGTGATAATTAGGAACCTGAGTGGCAGAGGAGAGTGGCAGATGCTGACAGGGAAGATGCAGGTTATAGAGGAAATTCACCCAATCCAAGGGCATGCAGACCTGGCTGACGCGGCTCTTTGGGCTTCAGATTTACTGTTCAGTCCTGATAGGATCCTTGAGCAGTCACGGTATGTAGGAGATGGAAACTGGTCTACATTCAGCATCGCTATGTGCAGGACATAGTGTTTATTAAAGAAAGTAATAGGAATGGGAGAATGTTAAAACATATAGATTGATAATTTAAAGTAATTGAGGCAGTAAGCCTATAGGCATTTTTGTGACCTTTCTTCTTATATATTTTCATACAGAAAAAAATATTTCAAACAGAAAAAATTACGTATAGAATTGTTTGCCACGACACTATTGCATATATTGGTAACATTTTATCATATTAAATTTTAAAGAGAAAAACGAATTATTACTCCTTATGTTTAGAATCCTCAATTTGCAGTTTATGTAGCTGTCACAATTTGTGAATTTTTTTAGTTTTTAAGGGATTACTTTCTTTGGTACTACTTCTTTGGTAATTTGAATTTGTGGCACAGTAGAACTAGTATTTTGAAGTTAAATTGCTTTTTACTTCATATTTTATAAACAGCTAGCTTTTGTAATTGTTTTTTCCAAAGCTGTAAGGATATTCGTATTTGACCCATAAAATAAAGGCCTTGGATTTAATGATTTGGAAGTTTCTTTATTTCATTTAAATTTGATTATCTTTTCTATTTTACTTTAACAGATTGTTCCCATTGCATTCCTTGAAAGTGTTAAAACCTTTCTTATTATATTGGTATAGTTTAGACATAAGGTAGATTAGAGAACATTTATTCATTTATTTGTGAATATTTATAATAATGAGCATTTATTAAACATATACATAACAGACATTATACAAGGTACTGGGAATACACCCTGTCCACATGTTGCTTATAACCCACCTGGAAAAACAATATCAACATATGTGCTGGCTGTCACAGTGAACAAGATACTACTCTCAAATTTAACATAATTTGTTATATTTCAGTATTTTAAAATAACCAAAATGTTGTGCTAGAAGCAGGGCCCCTGCATATGTACTGTGATTTCATGTGCACAGTAAGGCTTGGACTCCCTCACCCTCGCCCACCTTTTCTTCTGTGTATTAAGGTTACAACTTCTATCAGTAGTGGGATTTCTTTCCAGCTGTTGACTAAGTATATTGATTCACCTCTCCACTCCCACTACTTCACAGAATCCTACTTTACTAGCAACAACTGAGAGCAAAGGGGACACAGTCACAGAAACACTGCAGGGTAGAGAGGCTGGAATAGCATACAGGACATTCACAAGCAGTTATGGAAGAAAAATGGCAGGTGAGTTAATTTTGCTTTAAAAACCACAGCTCAGAGCCCCCTCACGAAACGGCTGCAGTGTGTAAGGAGGCATCTTTCACAGTGATGAAAAAGCACTGAGCTCAGAGTGGGCCGTATCTGAAAGAACAACTTTCTTTCCAGTATCCCTTCATTTATTCATTGAGAATAGTAGCACAGGCCAATGAAATTTTTCATTTCTGTTGGCAGGGTCTCTGAGAGCAAGTTGCAAGATTTTCAGACCTTCACTGAATCTTCTACTGACATTTAGCTTAATCTTGACAAGCATATCTGAGTACTGCAATGTGTTAATGATCAAGGAATATGTTAAATAATGACATGTCTACTGCAGGAAATTATGGGATAATGCAAACAGCGTGCACTGGATCAACCGTTATCTGCCTAGTACTTAGTACTATGACTAAAAGTGACTGCTTTTGGCATCAAAAATTGAAGCACTCCTCTGGCTCAACTTGTTCTTTGCACATCTTCCTTTACTGTGACAAGCACTGAGAGTTAAGTTGCTGTCTTCAATACAGTCTGTTGATTATTAATTTCAGATACAACATATGCTTAAGATGGCTCCCTGAAGTTGTTCTGCCTGGCATCTGGGACTTGCTCAATATGCCAGTTTGTGAGCATGATTCGATGTTTAATATTTATTCAATGTTTAATTTTATCAAATATTTTTGCAACGTCCCCTCTGTTTAGTAGTCTAGTCACTACATCTATACATATTAGATGTCAATGACAGTCTACTTTTCTTTTCTCTCCAAAACTGTTTTACATTATCCCAAACAAATAACATCTTCTTGTGGATCTTCCTCATATGTAAAAATGGAGATTTTAAAAATTGGCAAATAAAACTTCTACCTTCAGAATTCTTCCTTTATTTCAAACCCAATTAAAAAGTTATGAATTTCTATAAAAATGTCAACCATTGCATTGATGTCTTCCATTCATTTCTTGTAAGAAGCTATTGTCAAAATCATGTACAGGTGGCTTTTTGACCATTCTTTGGAAACATGTCTGGTCAGATCCTTTGCCCGTTTTTAAATAGGATTATTTGTCATTTTATTATTGAGTTTTTAAAGTTCTCTATATATTCTGGATACAATAACTTATCAGATATATGATTTGCAAATGTTTTTTCCCAATCTTTGGATTGTCTTTTCACTTTCATGATGGTATCCTTGGAACTACAAAAGTTTTTAATTTGATGATGTCCAATTTACCTATTTATTCTTTTGTTTCTTGTGCTTTTGGTGTTCTATCTAAGGATATTTGCCTAACCCAAGGTCATGAAGATTTTTTCCTATGTTTCCTCTAAGAGTTTTATAGTTTTATCTATTAAATTTTAGTCTCTGATCAATTTTGAGTTATTTTTTTTTATGTGATATGAGAAAAGAGTCCAATTTCATTCTTTTGCGTGTGGATATCTAGTTTTATCAACACTATTTGTTGAAAAGACTATTCTTTCCCTATTGAACAATCTGAGCTTCCTTGTTCAAAATCAATTGACTATAAATGTAAAGGTTGATTTCTGGACTCTTAATTGCATCCCGTTGATCTATGTGTCTATCTTCATGCCAGAACCACTCTGTAATGATTACTGAAGCTTTGAAGTAAGTTTTGACATAGAGGAGTGTGAGTCCTCCACATTTGTGTTTCATTCACAACATTGCTGCGGCTGTCATGTGTCTCTTGCGTTTCTGTATGCGTCTTATGATCAGCTTAGCGATTTCTACCCAAAAAGCAGCTGTGATTTTGGTGGCGATTGTGGTGGATCTGTAGATCAGTTTGGGAAGTATCGCTGTCTTAACAATATTGTCTTCCAATGCATGAACATGGATATCTTTCCATTTATTTAGTTCTTCTTTAATTTTTTTCAAGTATGCTTTGTAGCTTTCAGAGTATAGATTTTACCCTTTGTGAATAATTCATTTCTAAGTATTTTATTTTTTTGATGCTATTACAAATGGACTTGTCTTAATTTCATGTTTGAAGTCCTCATTGCTAGAGTATAGAAATATAATTTTTGTATATTGACCACGTACCCTGCAGTCTGAATGAACTTGTTTATTAGCTCTAATAATGTTTTAATGAGGTTGTTAGGATTTTCTTATACAGTCAGGTCTTGCTTAAGAACAGGGATATACACTCTGAGAAATGCGTTGTTAGGCGATTTCGTCATTGCAAGAACATCATAGCGTACTCACACAGACCTAGCCTACTGAACACCCAGGCTATACAGCACTAATCTTATGGGACCACTGTCCTATACGTGGCCCGTCTTTGTTTTTTTTGTTTTTTTTTTTATAATTTTATTTATTTATTTTTCTCCCAAAGCCCCAGCAGATAGTTGTATGTCATGGCTGCACATCCTTCTAGTTGCTGTATGTGGGACGTGGCCTCAGCATGGCCGGAGAAGCAGTGCGTCGGTGCGCGCCCGGGATCCAAACCCCAGACCGCCAGCGGCCGAGCGCAAGCACTCAACCGTTAAGCCACGGGGCCGGCCCGACACGGCCCGTCTTTGATTGAAACATTATGTGATGCATGACTGTACAAGATATCATCTGCAAATAGAGGAAATTTTACTTCTTCCTCTCCAATCTGGATTCTTTTTATTTCTTCTTTTTTAATTGCTTGAGCTAGAACCTCCCGTACAATGTTAAATAAAAGTGTTAAGAGTGAACAGCCTTGTCTTCCTCCTGATCTTAGGCAAGAGCATTTAGTCTTGACCATTTAGTGCTCCACAAGCGTGGCGTGTTGTGACTGCCACTCAGGAACCCACACACTCATGGCCCACCTCCCTCACCCAGAAATAGTTTTCAAAGGCACATTGGCCTTCATCTGAAACTTTAGAAAATGTTTATGAAGTCAATTCAAATCTCAACCTTAAATGGAGAAAAAGTCAGAAAGGGAAGAAGACCTGAAATCGTAGTCATGTCAAATTACAGATCATTCCATGGAAAGCTTGAGTTGAGTTCTTCCTTCTCTGATTCTATGGCTTTTCCTCTTTTCCTTCTGTGAGGAGGTAAACGTTCCTTTACTTGCCTTCTTAGTTATTTCAAAGAAGAAAGTACAATCCCAGCATACACTCATCTATGCTGTTATTCCAGAAAGTGCCGAGTTAAATCTAATTGGCCTCGGTCATATTTAACCATTGCTCTCCTTGACAACTAAAGCTTTATAATGAAAGCAAACTTCTCTCCACTTAGATATTTGCACATTTATACTCATATTGTAAAACCATTAAAATAAAAACCAAACTAATGCAAATGGAGATGAAAATAAATATTGAAAAGTGCCAGACATATGGTTTGTGACTGATTATTAAATGTACGAATCTTTCTGGCAGGCTATGCAATTTTTATTGGTTGATTACAGGAACCATTTTAGTCTTCAAAGGAGACAACTGTGCTAAATTTGAAGAATAGTTACAATAGAAGTATTCGTATAACTATGTCTTTATGAAGAATGTTCCATAAAACGTTTATGCAATGGAAGCCTGGGAGAGAGGGGACTGTAAAGGCTTAATATCATATTTGGGATAGGTTTGTCGCATGACCACAATGAACTTCCTCCTTCCCCACTTCTGTTCTTGTTAACTGTCCATAAAGAAGTGGTGCTACATAGAGATCTGAGTGTTTGGACCTGAGCACTCACAATGTGAACTATACATATATGGGTGTATGTAGCCAGAGAAACAAAGGAGGAAAACATTTTCTGCTTTTGATTTCACTTTTTAACAATGACCAAAAATATCCCATATGCTTCCCCCAAAAATCAGTTTTTTATTCTTGTGAGACTAAAAAATGTGGACTGACAATCAGAAGGTAAAAACAGTACAGTGCAACCAGCCTGTGAATCTTTCTGATTGGGTCAGATGGGCCATGGACAATGTCAACACTAGGCAATGCAAAAAGAGCACAGGACTGAATTGGATAGGGAAACATAAAATATGTTATTTTGCCTTTTGGCCGTGCAAATGCAGAGAGATTCTCCACTCCTGCCTCCTGGAGCCCGTGATGGATCCAAAATAAGTCTCACATTGAGAGATTTTTGTTCAAGTGCAACATAAATTCTGTTACAACGTGAGAGTGAAACAGTAGGTTTTCCTGAGCTATATTTTAGTACATAAACACTAAAAACATCTTGACTGCTAGTGTATCTTAATGATTAGTTTTAAAAATGTTTAGTCTGTTTTCAAATGGCTCCATCATCTGCTGAAGAGCTTTTATGTGTTTTAAGTGACATTTAATTTTGAAAGAGCACCCTAGGCCTTTCTACAAAGACTCAATAGATTTACTTTCTCAAAGAGCTCCAATATTGTAAAGGGAATATTGTAAAGGCATGTCACACATGCCTGGTTAAGGTGTTGCTTAAGATAAAAGGGGAAAATCACAGCCAAGGGCTGCCTCATATTCCCCTCTGCTTAGGGACCACGCCATGTGGAAGTAAGTGAATGGCACCACAAGGAGCATCTCAGAATAGTGGTGACTATTTTTCAGTAGCTCTTGCTTCTTCGTGTTGAGCATCTGCTCAACCAAGTGAGAGCAAAAGCAACCTAGGATTAAAGTGAACTCTTTAGTGATCTAGTGCTATATACTTTGCCTTTGGGTATTTTTCTTTTTTCCTGAGATAAAAGTGAGACTTTGGAAGTGTTTTGTATTCTCAAGTTTTGCCCTCACTTATTTTCTGCTGTTTATTAATGAATTACTTCCATTATAGAATTTTTCTGAGTTATTTTACCCTGGGAAAGACAAATTTAGAAAAAAATCTGGTAGGTAACCATAAAAAGGAATCTTAAATAAGTATCAGGAATCAAATATACTAAGTTCTTTACCTTTAGAGGCAGTCGACAGGTAAATAACCACTGGGGGTATAGGAGGAATACCTTTTCCTGCCTCTTGTATTTCTCTTGAAAGAAAAAAAATTCAGTAAAAGTGCTTTACTGTACAAAATCATCAAATATTGAAAGAACTATTTTTTCAACATCAAACAAATTTGGGGCGATGTTAGTTTCCACATAGATATAAAACGTTGGCAGCATTATGGATTAACACTGTGAGGTGGGGAACATTATGAAAGCTTTGGTGGTGGTGCAGTTTTCTGTAGGGTCAGGAGAAATGGAGAACAAAGAAAGGAAGGATTCCTTTCACAATCAGGAAATGTGATTCTCTCTAATAGTCTTCTGTCTTGCTTTCTTTGGACTATGAGTCCATTGTTAGATTTTATTTTTATTAAACAACTCTTCCATTTTCTGGAAAACTCTGAGCCATCCTAAAGGAACTTAAGTTGTCACAACTTACAAAGAAGAAGGATGGCTTTAACTTTGTTCATTTCCTCTGGTTATAATATAAAATATGAAAAATAGTACAAAAGTCAGAGAAACAATTTATTCCACAGAGAGATCACGGGGCTCTCTTATAAATCACTTTGTATACTGACAGCCTTGGGTAAGGTGCCTTCAGGTAACGGTCACACAAATAGAGTACAAACCTCTGGGGAGATGATATAAACTGAATGAGGCCCAAGTTTACCAGCTATCACTTCCTATTGAAAAGGCATTTTGATACAAGTCTGCTCTAATCATGTCAGTTAGGAGATAGTTCTAAAGGCCATCCCTGAGGAATCATTACTTCGAGATGCAAACCCCAGGCTGCTTTACTAAAACATTTTAGGATTAATTCTATCCGTTGTCAAACAACTCCGGCATTGATATGACCACATCTTTAATACAGTTTACTTCGCTGGATCCTAGATCCTTAACTTTCTAGGCCAAAGTCTGTAGTTATGATGTTACGTTATTTTTGGAAATTAAAAGTGTCCTTAATTCAAGGAGAATTCAAAGACATAAGCATCCTGCCACACATTGTTTTCCTCTCACAAAATCCTTCCTGAGATTCCCCTAATGCCTCACCTTAAGCACACACATTATACTGTCTTGGAATTTACACCTTAAGTTGTCAGCTGAAAATATCTTGTCAACTTCTATCAGCTGAAAATAAGCCAAAAAAAAAAAATGGCCACAGGGGCCAGCCCGGTGGCGCAAGCAGTGAAGTGCGCACACTCCGCTGTGGCGGCCCGGGGTTTGCCGGTTCGGATCCGGAGTGCGCACCAATGCACCGCTTGTCAAGCCATGCTGTGGTGGCGTCTCATATAAAGTAGAGGAAGATGGGCACGGATGTTAGCCCAGGGCCAGTCTTCCTCAGCAAAAAAGAGGAGGATTGGCATTGGATGTTAGCTCAGGGCTGGTCCCCCTCACAGAAAAAAAAGGCCACATTTATAAAAGTATGATCATTCACCAATACAAGCACTTTATATGCATTATTTTATCTTCTCAACATGAAATGAGGGAGGTACTTGCATTATCACCATTGTATAGACATGGACCCTAAAGCCTACAGAGGGAAGACCACTTGCCTAATGTCTTCAACTAGGTTCCTTATGGGCAGGAATCATGTGTCCCTCTTCCTTTGTGTTACCATTAGCATCTAGAACGGTCTCAAATCTTTGTTAGCACTCATGAAAAGAGGTTGAATGGCAGATATGCCGGGCCATCCTCAGACCCTTGTTCACGATCCCTTAAGAATGGGCTAGGAAAGCCATATGTTATGATTTAAAGAAGGCATAGACAGCGATATCGTGTTTACTGCATGCTAGAGATTCTCTGATCTTCATTTGAACATTCCTGACACAACAGTGGATGCAGAATAAATACTAGATGAGTGACTAGATGAATAAAGGAATAGACATAGAGTGATAAGGGTTGGCTCTAGGGCAGTGTGGGATCAAGAGAGGGGGTGTATGAATAGGTTAAACTTATAGTTTAACCTGGTCTAGTTTTTTCTCCTGTCACAAATAAGCTTTTTAAAAGAGAACCCACTAGTAGAAACAGTTTTTTCCAAAGGTGAAATTACTGCTGTTCAGTGTATTAAAAGCAAATATTTAGGTAATCACATGCCTTGAACACAGGTGGCTGTGGTAACCTGGAATGCTCTTCTTGCTAATTTGTACTTTGGCAGCTCATCTCTCCTCTGTGCAGCTGCAGGGTTCTGGGGCATATGAATGATGTATAAGTCATCAGTGTAGCTTCGTTGATACAGTTTATTAAAACTGTAAGAGTTATTTGTACATTCCTTCTGGGTAACTTCCTATAAAGTCCAGTATTCTCCAACTAGATGAATAGTGAAGAATGATTGACGTACAAATATATTTGCATGATTGAAACAGTAATTGTTGGGGAAAATTACACCATTATTTATTGCAGACACTGGACAGTTGTCAAGCAATATTAATGTCATTAAATCAATAGACAAGCACAGAACAACTGAAGCAAAGTCATAGATTAACAGATGGCAGTATAATGGAGTTAATTTTTTATTGACTTAACCACTCTCCTCCTATTTATAATGCCCTTTCCATCAAGATTAAGTTCACTTTGGGATGATGTATATATAATGGAATCTCCTCCTATACAGCTGCTGAGGAATAAGTGTTGATGGTTATTATCCATATTATTTTTAATCAGACGCTTTTCATAGATTCAAGTAGAATGATGACTCTATGGGAAACTGATAAGACATAGCCAAACTTTTCATGTAAATTTTAGAAAAAAATAATCTTCACTAAATAGTTTTGTGGTCAAATGACTGTGGAAAATCTAGGTTGAAACAAGTGAAAAGTCCTTCGTTATCAGAACTGTCGGTATGTTAATGTGCGTGGGTCTCCAAGACAAGTGCTGTGGTGTGCAGCACTATGGTCATGGGGCCTTGTAGAAGCAGATATACTTTTTGAATTACTACTTTAAATATTGGAATTAATGCACTGCTTAATTAAGTGCAGCTTTAGAGAGCTGACATTAGACTTCTCATGAGTGGGAGCCATTTCACTGTACTAGAAAGATCAAGTGCACGTGCTCTGTCACCCACAGTGAAACAGCAAACCATCGAGCTTCATATTTAGATTTTGGATTAATTGCATTGTATTTGATCAAAGCTTACATATTATTTTACTTGCTAGGATATACTTTATCTCTTTCATTGCACTGGCTTATCAAATATCTGACTTGAAATTCACACATCAAGCAATATATTTTTTTTAAATCTACATTTTGCACGGAGAAATCCTAAGGAAATCACCACTCCTTCTGTTAGCATTACAGTTGCAATAATATGAAGAGTCAGTGCAGTTCCTTCTCCTCCACAGATATGTTTTTGAACATCAGGCAGAGAACTTCCCCATAACTGTGTGTTTCATTGTTTTTTTTCAACCAACCAGCTCAGTGAGGTTCCATCTGAAAAATAAGCATGAGAAAGGTGATTGCTATTTTCCTCCCAACTACATGCCACCCTAATAGAGTTCCGTCTCCTCCCAGGTCATGAAGTAGGGAAAGAAACTGTTTTGAGTCTCTGCAACAAGATGATGTTTCTTTAAGAATACTATTCAGCTTTTTTAAAACTAAAAATGGTTTCTTAGTGATGTTAAACTGGTTTGCTATTTTCCTTTTATTAAAACATAAATAAAGAGTTCTTAATCTGTCGAGTAATTATGTTACACAAATTATCTTCACCATACCAATTATGTAATTTCTTTAAAATAAAATGCAAAGAATGTTTTCATCAAAATGAATAACTGAGTAATGTACACACCGAAGCTAAAATCTGTTTGTGATCATGACATGCCTATTAAAAAACCTAATGCTATGTGGAGATACGATTTACTTCATTATATTCATCAGCTGAAATCACCAGGTGTGGATTGAACATTTAGCATGGTGTGGATCTCCTTCACTGTGTCTTTAACGTCGTGTGGAAGGATGTGCTCGTCCCAAAGTTGTCCAGAGGCATGGCTTGGCTATTTATTTAGAACCGAAGGAAATGACATTGATGGACCTTTCCTGGGGTAGATTTCGCCCTCAGCAGCACAGTCTCTCTGAGCCCAGTGTGTGCCTATCTGATGTAGACACACATTATGTCTCCTTAGTGTTGCCCACGAATAAGTGACGCAGTCAGGTGCTGCCTTCCTCAATTCTGCTGTAATTCTACTATTCTTCACGTAAAGTGGAGAATGCTGCCAAAGAACTAGTATGGGGAATGCCCAACACATCTGGGCGAGAGATGTTTTTTAGGAAGGCATACGAGTCATGCAAGGCCTCCACTTTACAAAGGAGGAGAGCAGTGGGAGGTGAGAAGCTCCCTAGGAGGCACAGAAAATCGAAGCACGGAGGAAAGGAAAGTGGCCTTATATCCATTGGTCCCTCAACAATGTTTAGCCACTTTCACATTTTCTTCCCAAACCATAAACTCTCTCCGTAGGTCCCGACTGAATCTGCACACACCTGAACTTCTCCCTAACGTGCACCTGCCACTGCTCATGAAGGCTCCCTGTTGGGTGAGATCTGTGCTTCTGCTGACAACTCTCAGCTTGTAAAGAGATCATTAAACAGATGGCCACTGGCCGCTGGCCCCAGAGGGGAAGGAAGACAGCAATAACAACAGAATGCAATTCTGGGGACAGTGAGACAGACACAAAGGCATCAATACCTAACAGTTAAAAAAATCATGTTGAAATGTAAAACTAGGTGGTAGACAAGACTTAAAACAATTATTAGATATTTTTCAAAGACCACTTTCAACTTGATTACTATGTCATTATATTTTCGGAGATTGAAAAGCCAACATATCATCTGAATGCAAAATTGTTTGTTTACATCTAACTCATCTTCGCCATAAAATAGGAAATAAATTTATAAAGGTACTAAATGTTTCAGGATCCATTCAAGATTTTTAAATGTTCTAAAAGATTTTAGGGGACTGTAATAAAGAGTTAAGAAAATTGTGTGGAAAAATTAGACTCTGAAGAAGAGAAATAAGAACAATAAAATGACTGCATCAATTATTTTAGCTGCTGGCTCACAGCCCTCCTCTTTGCCCACAGATACAATCCTTAGGGGCTTTCACAGGCACAGGCTCATTTTCTCATTTGCTGACAGCTCGGTTCCTCAGCATGAGAGGATCTATTTTTGTACGTGCACTTTATGTTGTCTGTTCCTTTTTTAACTACCCACAATCATGACTTCATTTTAGAATGTCTATTGTGCCAACAGGACATTGCTTCTTGCCACGAAGACAATATTATTTGATTGATTCTGCATATGACTTAAAAAAAAAAAAAGGATAGAGCTTTGGAGGTCAATCTTGAACAAAACTGCCATATTTGGGAAGTCAACTCAGCAGAGCTATATGCAATAGAGCCAGATATCACTTCATCGTACAGTGTTGCAAGATGTGGCAGTATCCTCCCATTTCAACTCTACCTTAACCAAGGGCTTCTGGAAATAGTAAGTCTAATACAGACTTATTTTAGATGTCTGTACAAATTAACTTTGTTTTAAGAATTCTCTAGTGGCAGTTTTGCTGTAGCAGCTGTCAGACATACATGCGAGGAAACGTGTATTGAAAGTGCATTGATAAGAGTTGCCTATTGTTTCTGTAGAAAGAAATTTTCAAACATAATTCTTTACATTTCCATCATCCTCTTCCCCAAATTAAAAATATATATATTGTCTATATATTATTCTCTTTAGTCAGTAACTTCCTCATCTCTTTATGCATCTGTTTCTCTCATTTTCAGATAAATTTCTAGGGTATGCATGTTCAGATCATGTGGACTACATGTCATTATAACTCTTTTTGACTAAAAATATGTCATCCAGTATTGGTAGCTCAAACAAAATGCTTTCAGGTCCCTAATGGTTATGGGAGTGTCAACTGACAAAAATTCTAATATATTTCTGTCACACTGATTACCTACACTTTTTTGGATTAAAAATAAAATAAAATAAAACCTGCTCAATCCTGTAACAGAAGGAAGAGTTTTTGGATCCTTTTGTTTTTCGTAGGAGGATTCACCCTGAGCTAACATCCGCTGCCAATCTTCCTCTTTTTTTTTTTTTTGCTTGAGGAAAATTAGCCCTGAGCTAACATCTGTGCCAATCTTCCTCTATTTTGTATGTGTGACACCTCCACAGCATGGCTGATGGCTGTACTTTCTCTTAAGTACAGAGAAAAAAAATTTTTTTTAATGGGTGGAGTAGGTCTGCGCCTGGGATCTGAACCCACGAACCCGGGCTGCTGAAGCCGAGTGTGCGGAATTTGAACCACTTGGCCACAGGGCCGGCCACTCTTGGATCCTTTAATGTTCTAACAAAGACCTAATGACCTCCTGGAGTATTTATGCTGCATTTGTGCCGCATTGTACAAAAGGTCCAAGATTCAGAGGGTAAAAAGTGACTGGCAGTTGTCCTATTTCTACTACATATGTGGTGTCAAGTCACTTAACTTCTATAAAAATGTATTTCATAAAATGCTAAATTTACGTATTTGCCAAATTGGAGGGGGCAGGGAAGAGTCAAATGGAATTTTTTTTAAAAAAGCTATTACATTTACATTCTTCAGAAATCAAAACAATATATTGAATTATTTACTGAGGAATCCCTTTCTCACCACTACTCCCATCATAGGGAGTTGTGAATGGCCTGACCGCTAAGTTTGCATGAGACGAACTTAACCATCATGGTGCTAGCATATCCCTAACATAACAACAGCAACAGAGAGGCAAAGAAAGGGGATAGAGAGCTACCGGTGCTATAGTAATAACTCAAACTCAGGATGCCCATGGAGAGCAACCTGTAATATCTAAGTAGGTCATGCAATTTGAAATTGAGAGAGAAGAGGGCTTGTTAGGTCACCATGCTCACTCACTCAGTAGAGAAGGCTGTGAGTGTCCCACAGAAATTTCAACCCAAAAGAGTTTTCCTTTAATCATGTTCTTATATTTTCATGGAAAATGTCTAAAATGTCTAAAATAGACATTTTCCTATGCATTACCTACTCTATATTCACTCTCGGGGTTTTCCTCTCAAATGAATCAAATATAAAGGGAACTTTATAGAGTGCTGAGTTGGGCTTTGGAGCTGAACAGTCAAGTGCTATTTTTCTCATGGCTTGTAGCACAGTGGAAAAAATGATGCTCCTGAATAGCTCATATTTGCAGGTGGTCAGTATGATAGACTTCCAGTTACACATGGTTAAAAAATAATAAAAAAAAAAATCCTCAGTAAAGAGAAGAGAAGGATTGAGAACACGTCTGTGAAACTTTTTCTTAAGAGGAGAATGATAAGCTGTGGGCAATATGAGAGAAGTGTATGTGTGTAAAATCTCACTGAAGTCTCTGCCTTTTATAAAAATATCAATATTTGAAAGACCCAAGCAAAGACACAGCCAATTATATTATGTTTCTCTAATTGTTCACAACTTGTTATCTTCCAAGATTATAAGAATATTGGAGCTGGAGAGCAGAAGTAAGACCAAAGAATTATAAGTAACCTGCACAATGGGAAAGTGTATAGTTGATGTTCAGTATCATTTGAATCATGAAATAGACTCGCGGAGATTCATTTGAAGAGAGACTGCATGTGGAACTGGTTTCTCTGGTGTGGTTGAGTCAGACTCTGCAGAGCATGTGTGTCCTGACTCCCTGGAGCCGCTGTGCTCTCACTGGCCCACAGGAGAGTGACTCCTGGCTGACCCTTGTCCACCCTGTAAAGAACACTCACAGAAACATGCAGTTTAGCAAGTTAAATTTTATTATTCGATTGGGTTTAGCAGTTTGCAAATAATAAAATTTAGTGACTATATTATACAAAATCCCACATTCAGTTCATTTGATAAAAATTACATCCGTTTTGCAATTTTGCAACTCTTCCTTAGACTTCATAACATTCCTGTAAAACTTTGTAAGACATCTTATGTAATCCATCAATTTGATAAGAAAACTGGTTGTTCTATGTAAAAGGAAGATGACCTTGGTTTCTCACATTAGATAAAATCATGCTCATTCCCAAGTTCCCTAGAGAAAAAAACTAAAGAAAATACCAACACCGCTGTAGTTGGTGAGTTCATCATTCATGATTTGGAAATGGACCTCCAAAAAAGTGAGGGAAAAATCTCTCTCAGAGAAGTCAAAAATAATTCCCATTTTTGTCAAAACACTAACTTTAAGAAATGAGGAACACGATTCTGATGATAAAAGGGAATACAAATTATATGGAAATTGGAAAATAACACATAGATTATCTATCCTGTCACATTTTATCTCTGAACTGATCGATGACTCGAGCTCATGCTGGTGAGTAATGATGGATTAATGTAACAGTAGACACACAGAGATAAACCACATGCTATTTCGTGACTCTGAGAATGTAGTGGCCAAGACAGATATTTTAAGTACAGAAATATTTCCACTGTACTGCTGTCCAGAGACAAGGACATTGGTTAGCGCCTGTATTTTATCTAGGCCAACCCCCTTGACATAAAAAGGAGGAAACTGAGTCCTAGAGAAATTATTATCACAGAACTATCAAACTGTGCCACACATTTCTGGTTTTGACCTCGGCTGAGTTCTTAGGTTTTGTTCCCAAGAGCAATAACCAGGAATTCTCACATTAATTTGATTGTTTTGGTTTGAGGATTTTGGAAATAATTAGTGTCTCTTGACAGGTCTTCTGTGTTTCTTTATCTTTAGCACACTGCTGCTCTCTTGGCTCCAAATTTTCAGAACATCCCCATAAAGTTTCAATATTGTTTGGTGATCTTAGCTGAAGCATTTTTACCTCCTAGATACTTTCTGTGTGTGTGTGTGTGTGTGTGCGCGCGTGTGTGTGTGGCACGCGCACATGCGTGTGTGTGTCTGGGACCTGCTTGGTATTCCACGTCAGTCTTAATTTATATAACCTTAAAACATTGCTCAGCACGCTGAGGGAGAATTGTTTATTTACTCCAAGGTTCTTTATCCTGGAGAATTCTTAAGTCAGGGAGACAAATTTCTGTAAAAACTAATCATCTAAAAGCATTCTAATACAATCTTTTGTTATCAAGTTTCATTTATAATTATTAAAGGAGTGATTTTGAATATTTTCTCATAAGAAACTATATACATATATTATATATGGTTATAATATATAATATATATTACTAAATTCTTATTTGAAATGTGAAAAATTATTAATAGATGATATTATCACTTTTAGAGCCTCAGACATATCTAATTTTTGAGAATATATGAACTTTAGAATTGGAGATTCATGCTTTATCTTGATATATGTGAACAGATCGGGATGTGTTGGGGGTGGAAAGAGCTACAAGTCTGTCCTGGCACAGGGTTAAATCTCACCCACAATTCAGTCTACAGAAGCAAGAAAACTGCTTTGACAGCAAAATTAACAAATATATAATATGTCTATTTAGCAATTACACAACTATCAAACTGCACAGCTTAATAAAGCTACCACCAGGTACATTTCTCCTTGGCCCATTTGATCGTGTATATAAACAGCAGATTTATAGCCTGGTCCCCAGGAAGCCACTGCCATCTGCATTGCTATGGTAAAACCTAGGAGGATTCCCGAGGTACTTGTGGGCTTTGCAAGACTACTTGCAAAAAGCTGTAGAACACTGTCCATCAGAAAGAGGGGGAATAGAATGAATCTCTTAATATGTTTTAATTAAGCAGCAAAAGGTTTCCATTTCTGAATTATTAAGTAGAAGAAAATATCGTGGAATTTTTTTAAAATAAAAATTCATTTTTATTACCAAAGGAGAACGAACAGTATTTAGTCACAATGAATATAAATGCCGAATGTTGTTAGGTGTTGAATAAGTATTGGTATCTATTTATATTATGAGAAGGAAACAGTGTATTTGTGTTCAAATGTGAAGGTGTGGTTACAGTGGGAAGGTAACGTGAACATCTAGCGACCTTTGCCAAGTCTTCATATCATATTTTCTCTAGTTAAGTGTTCTCATTTTATTTTAATTAGGAGGCAGAAGAATTCTGATGCATAGCATAAAAAATCAGAAGAGGTTTCACAGGAAAACCTGTGGATATGAGTCCTACATGCTATAGAAGCACAAGATTCTTCTTCAAGTCATAGTAACTAGACTACAGCATTAAGCTCTGTAATTACAGAAGTGAATCAGTCAACTGAATATCTGAAGTGCATTTGTTTAACGTCCCTAAATGATCAGTTATTATCCAAGAGACCACTCCATAAGTATTTTTTAAATTATCAGTAATTATACCCTTTGCTTACTTAAAAACAATTTGCAAATGAAAAGCAATTATTTCAAAAGATGGAAATGATCATCAAATGAGCAACTCCTCTTCATGAAAACCACTTAAAGCCAGTTCAAAAAGAAACTTCTTTGACTATTTTGCAAATAAAAATTCAGATAATTAACATCCAGAACCTAAGAGAAAATATTTACATAAAATGTATTTCCACACTATTTTAGTTTGTTCTGAATCATAATTGAATATTTTACTTTGTACAAGTAAATGTTTTACTGTGCACACAATATGGGATTAACATCCGTAGGTGATGGGCATTGCAGATCTTCAGAATCAGTTTAAATGAGAGGTCAGCAGCATGACAGCTCCTGTGCACATGTGGAGCAGCAGGCAAGAAACCACACGAAGATGTAACAGGCAGCTAATGGGTTCCGGGAGAAGCTACACGACTGATGCTGTCACAGTGCATAGGCCCTCTCCCTAACAGCCCTAAGGAGCAGGCTTGCCTACTTCAGCCCATTCTGGTATCTTCTCAGACAGGACTTACGTTTGGGGGACAAATATAGTGGAAGGATGAAATCATCCAACAAAAATAAAACCATCATGTGGAGGAAAGGATGAAATATGTTTATGTCATTTATTATCAAGACTTATTTAAACAAAAATTTTCAAAGATTTAAGGGAAACTCAGGAAGGGTTATGAAAACTTATTTCTCTCATTTCAAATAATAAAAAATTTAAAGGAATGTTTCTTTGTATAAAGGAAGATTCTAAGAGTCAACAACTTTTTTGGTAAATATGTACAGGTGCCCAATGAGAGTTGTTTCACAGGAAATTATACCAAATCAATTGTGTGCCTAGTATGAAATTTATAGGCAGAAAGACACACAGATATTCTGCCATGCTTTGATGCCTTTCATGTATACCTTTCTCTACGTACATTCATATGTTCATAAACGCATGGGAAAGAGTCTGAAGGGAAGCCTACAAATGGATTGCATTGCTCCATTTTGTGTGGGGGCGGGGATTTGATAGGGAACAAGAATTGAAGAGGGTTGATTAGGGGACTTTTCCTTTACATATGCTGCGTGAATAGTTAAGTGACAACATATATACATTAATCGTATAATTAGACTCTTGTTTTTTAAAACCTATACCCACTATTTACCCCCACCAAACAAAAAACAGGCCCAGCCTATTATAATTGGGTGTGTCATTTGGCCTTATGGTCCATTGCTGTGGGTTTGGCAAAATTTTACCTCCTTTTGGTTTACGTGTTTAAGAATTACAATAGAGTCAATTCAATTATTAGATTAATTGTGAGCCACAGTTGAAAAATCCTTTTTATTTATCTTCTGATTTTTTCCACAGGGGTGATTGAAACTATATTCTGGTTACAGTTAATGATCAAGCTTTAGTATGAAAAATTCAATTGCAACACATAAGAGGCGATGCTGAGTGTCGTGGGGGATACGAGGAAGTACAAGCTATTGTTTCGAAAGCTGCCGCGTCACTCAGCCTCCAGCTTCAGGAACTTCAGAGCTCCCGGAAAGCACTGAGCAGCTCTGACAGGAGCCTTCCTGCACACAGACTCTTCCCGGGCGCCTCAGTAGTTAAGAGAGTCGGCAGGCACGTGCGCTGGCTGAGAGGACAGAGGTGTTTGGAGCTCTCTGGAATGTCACCTCTGCTTGTCCTGCCGAGAGGCTGGAGGCTCCTCTGTGGGCCCAGAGCTGGAGCTCAGGTCCTCATCTTGACCCCACACCAGGCCCTTCAGAGTCAGTGAACACAAGCATCAAGCGGAGTTTTAACAATCTGCACCCTGCCTTCCTCTCCTAGTTTCTGTGAAAATCAAAGTAAATAATTTACCTGACAGAGTTCTTGAAACTAAAAGAATAACCTCAGTGAGGGGATCAAGAGTGGTCCAGTGGCAGACTGTGCATTTAACTCCTTCACTAAAGGCTGAGGGTCAGAAAAGAACGCTAAGGGAGAAGTTGCTCAGAAACGGCACGAGTGAAACACAAAACGCAAGTTAAAGCAGACAAGCACGCACACATTCAGGAGATCATGGGGATTTCAAGGGGTCTGCCAATTAATTCTGGTTGACAAATTAGTGGTCAATGAAGTGCTACAGATTTTAAACACACAATGAAAGATTACTCAGGAAAGATGTACTATTGGAGAAACACAGTCAAGTGGGCTAGCAGTGGATCTGAGTCAGCTGGTCCAGGGTGGGGTCAGAAACGGGCATTGCTAAGGAGTTCCCAGGTGATGCTTGAGACCGCAGGCCCGCAGACCCCACTTTGAGTAGCACTGAGCCTGACTTCTGGAGCCTCCTGCCTCCTGCCCAAACCTCACTCTGTCTCTAACTAGCCATGTGTTAACGTGTTGAATTGGGTTGGCCCCCAAATTCAAATGTTAAACTCCTAATGCCAAGTACCTCAGAATCCAGACCATATTTGAAGGTACAGTCTTTACAGAGGTAACAAGTTAAAGTGAGCTCGTGAGGGTAGGTCCTAATCCAACATGACTGATGTCCTTATAAAAAAGGGAAATTTGGAGACAAGCACTCATACAGGGAAGACAATGTGAGGAGTCAGAGGGAGAAGACAGTGGTCTATAAGCTGAGGAGAAAAGCCTGGAACAGATTCTTCCCTCACAGCCCTCAGAAGGATCCAACCCTGACGACACTTTGATGTTGGACTTTGAAGCTCCAGACCTGTGAGGCAACACAGTTAAGTCCTCCAGTCTGTGGCGCTTTGTTACAACATCACTAGCAAACGGATATACCTCTTGTTCTGTCTTCGCTCATCTGTAAAATGCACTGACGACTCATTTACCTCCTAGGGCTTCTATGAAGATTAGGTGAGTGAATGCATGCAAAGTCCCAGAATAGTACAGATATATTGTAATTTCTCGGTGAATGATAATTATGATTATTAACGGCAACATCATCATCAAAGAAAATTGGGGGCTGGTGTCTAATCTCCTCAACTATAACTTCACCATCTACTTTTCCTGAAAATCTTTTATTTCATTAACCTTGAGAGTTGTAACTGATCATGTTTCAACTTTTCTTTGGCCGAAGACATCTCTGAATTACAATTATTGCCCAACCCAAGCAATTAGACAAAATGTTCACGCATTTGTGTTCACGTAGGAATAGGGATCATGCACTTCTTATTTTTTTATCCCTGACTCTTTTATTTTCTTATTTTTCCTCTGAAATAAGGTGGAATAAAATTAAAAACCCTATAAAATAATAGGGTGCTAAAGTACTTATTCTTGTGTGTTTTTCCAAATGGTTGTAAACACATGGTGTAAAACGCAACCAATGAAAATGGAGCAATACAGAATCAGAACGGAAACAAGAACCATCAGTGTGTGAGTCCTACAGGAATGGCTGGTCGCTCCCTGTGGCTGGTAAGCAGGGTCTGCACAGTCTCGGCTGAAGATGTTCCAGATTCGTGTTGCTTATGTTCCTGTCAGATGTTAAATGTGTATTTACAGCTACTGCACATTTTTCATAATTGGAAGCGTAACTTGAGCCAATAAAAAGGTGATACATATACTATGCATATAGATGACGTGTCAGTTGATTGACGTGAACCACGACATTCCAATATCAAATACTGCCTTTGCCTCAGCACAGTGTGCCTTGCCCCAGGAGGCAGCATGGCCTGCAGAGTGGGCTGTGGAGTGCAATGGTTAGAGCAGGGCCCCAGAACCAGGGCTGGATCTGAAACCTTGCTCGGCCCCTCCAGAGCAGTGAGACCTCAGGCAATGACTCAGTTTCTTGGCTTGTGTTTCTGCTTTTGCAAGATGAAAAATCCCTAATTGATAGCAGTGTCTTGAACTGAAACAGGTCGTGTGGTTAGCAGAGACCTGCTGACCTGAGTTTTCTCCCTTCACTTTGCTTCTCTTCTCTTCCCTCTTCCTTTCTTTAAGATGATTCTATTTATGGTGTATTGGAAGCCATGTGAATAGTGAAGACATAAATTCAAAGCTAGAATGAAGATTTTTTACTCCAAAGTAGGAGAACAAGGTAAGAGATGATTTTAGAAGTTAAAACCTAATCCAATGTAAAAGGATATTATTTGTATCACTATCTGTCATCCAAACGGCCTAATGCTATTTTCTTTCCCATTGGGCTAAAGTTTTGATTAAAAAGAATAACTTCTTATCCCACATGTATTCCCAATGTTGGCAAAGATTTCTGAAAATCATTTTTAGGCTTGTTACTTAATTTTTGTTTTTAGTTAAAATAGTTTTGTACTGCAAGAGCTACATGCACAAAGCAGCTATTTGTAAAATGCAGCTTTAGGATATACTCTCATAGCACAAATACTGTAAACATATCTTTGTGAATGAACAGACAAGATATCAAAACAACGTCTTGTTGTGGAGAGAATCAAACACGCATCCCAGAGGAGGTCACAGCCCCTGGGCTCCGTGTGTGCCGAGGTGATCCTGTCCTGCAGGCAGGTCTGCCTCCTGCCCCGCGACCATGAGCAGGCAGCTGGACGCCTTCCCGACCTCCCTCCAGAGCTGGTGCGGGGACAGCCAGGGAGCGTGGTCACAAGGGCTATGACAAGAAGTCTCTGAGCCCAAAATCAAGACTGAGTGTTACTGGATTAATTCTCACTTATGCATCCATCATCCTTGTGCCAATTTTTTCCTACAAATCAATGAAATGCATATATGTGGGGAAATTATTCTGTGTTAAAGAAATCAATTTCATATAAGTGAATTTTTAAATTCATAGAAATTATATCCTATTGGTTCAGAAAATGTGGTTTGTAAATTATAACTAATATGGCCGTTATAATTTTTAAGTTAATGTTTAAAATGAGATTGACAGACCCTACTCTACAAAGTAGAAAGATAAAATAAGCTTTTAAGAGGTGCACCATAGTATAGAAAATATTGTTTTTCTGACTGAATTGGTCATAAAAATGGAAAAAGTGTTGTTGTGTGAGTTTGTGGCATTTGTTAATTTATTCAACACCACCACCAGAGGTGAAGGCAATAGATAGGCATGCCATAATATAGAACAAGTTTTGTTTTGTTTTACCTGGTGTGTTACTCAGAATTCTCCAGAGAAATAGAACCAAGAGGATATATATATCCTTTATCTGCTATCTATATCTATATCTATGTCTGTATCTATCTATATCTATATCTCTCTCTATATATATATATAGAGAGAGAGAGAGAGAGAGAGATTTATGATAAGGAATTGGATCAAACAATAATCGTGGAGCCGAAGAAGCCCCAAGCTCTACAGTCAGCTCGCTGGAGTTCCAGAAGAGCTGATGGCAGAGTTCCAGTCTGAGTCCAAAGGCCTGAGAACCAGAAGAGCTGATGGTGTAGCTCCAATCTGAAAGCCAGCAGGCTCAATCGAGGCCCGAGAAGAATGGATGTTTCAGGTCCAGTCTGAATGCAGGAAAAACCCATGTTTGAGCTCAGTGTAGTTAAGCAGGAGGAGTTCCCCCTTACTCAAAGGAGGGTCAGCCCTTTTGTTCTATTCTATTCAGGCCTTCAACTGATTGGATGAAGCCCACCCACATTAGGGAGGGCAATCTGCTTTACTCAGTGTACTGATTCAAATATTAATCTCATCCAAAAACACCTTCACAGACACACCCAGAATAGTTTGACCAAGTATCTTGCACCCTGTGGCCCAGTCAAGATGACACAGAAAATTAACCATCCACACCTAGTATGGCCACGTTATTGCGTTTTGCCAAAATAATTGAAGTTACATGGCATGACTGGAAAGATAACTGCAGTTGCAACACTTAATTTTCTCAAGTTTATACAACATTGCTTGTCTTATCTTCTCCATCCACTCCTTTATCTCGTATGGCACAACAGCAGCGAGGCATTCCGCCTATTTCATTGAGTCTAGGTCACGCAAATTGATGCCAAGGCCTAATCCTTTCCCAGAGGAGAGATTCAGTTTTGTTTTCCCTGTGGAAAAGGTAATATGAGTGACCGATGGTGTAAATTAGAATTGCAACCAGTCCGATTCTCCTGCGCCTAAGAATATACTTACAGGGGATGAAGTAGAAAAGAATGGACCAAAGGCATCTTGGACTTCTAGGCCCTAAATAATCTATTTTCCTTTTAGGATGTTCCAATGTGCTTCGTTCAATGATATATGTTTGATACATTGTTAGTTAAAATATCAGCAACATATTTTATGAATTTAATAGCTTTGAGCCACATTAAGATAATATTAATAAGTGTCTTCTAAACAGTCTTAAAAAAACCCAATTGTACAAAACTAAAGATGCAATTTCCTATCTTTAAGATGAATATAACTTTTCCCTTCCACGTAGACTAGACAAGAAAAGAGAGGGGGAGAGAAAGCAGGAGAGGGGAAGGCAAGGAGGAGGGAGCAAGAAGGAGAAGAGGAAAGAGAGAGGGAGATGGAAAGAGGAAGGCAGGAGGGATGGATGATACTTTTCCAATTGTGTATATTTGTTAAATTTGTCATAAACCCTTTGAAAACAGACCCGCCAACGGAAAGCCCGGGATGCCGGGACCTGTTGGTGATGCCACAGGAGTCTGTCTGGAGGTCACTGAAACTCCCCAGTGCCCCCTGCCATCCTGCGATGGGATCCACCGCTGTGTCCCCAATGGAGACGGGTCTCAGGCAGCCCTGAGATGCCCCAGGTGACTTCAGCACCCAGAGCAGAGCCGTCAGGTCAGCCTGGGCGTGGAGACACAAGCGCAGGAGAAAAGCAACCGTTAGGGCCCATAACAATTGCACACACAAAAACTGGCTCTACTGCAATATTATGGCACAGCTCACACGATTTTTAAAAATAGCAAATAGACTATTCCGTAAAAAAGGAAAGAAAATATGTATTTTGCTAAAAATTAAAAGCTATTTTTTAAAATCCTATTGCAACCATCTAGTTTCACCCAAATTACAAATGACCATAGCTGGGAAGCAGTTGTCTTTTATTAGTCTGAGATTTACAGGAACGCAATGATCACATAAGAACTCTGAGCAAGGACACGACTTTGACCTTAATCAAGCAAAATTTGCTCTTTTTTTTTTTTTTTTTTTTTTTTTTTTTTAAAGATTTTATTTATTTATTTTTTCCCCCAAAGCCCCAGTAGATAGTTGTGTGTCACAGCTGCACATCCTTCCAGTCGCTGCATGTGGGACGTGGCCTCAGCATGGCCGGAGAAGCAGCGCGTCGGTGCGAGCCCGGGATCCGAACCCGGGTCGCCAGCAGTGGAGCGCGCTCACTTAACCACCAAGCCACGGGGCCGGCCCCAAAATTTGCTCTTGATGGTGCTCAGGTCAGGCCACCCCAAGATGCACCACTCTGGTATGCAGATTATTTTGAGCTGAAGACAATAAAGACTCAGAAAACTCAGGAAGAACATGTGAGTTTCCCCTCCCAAACTGCCTAAAAAGAAGTTAAAATAAAAGATCTGTTTCAGTAAGGAGTTATTTTCATGATGGCTGTATATAATGTAAAATAGATGTTACAATAGGAAAGGCACCAAGCCCCTCTTATCAAAAATTCTGTCTCTCCCTGGCCACGTTCTCTATAGGTGGTCCTGAAGAGTTGTTAGACAAACATTTGCATTTCCATCTCCATGTGAATTGCCTTCTTCCCCTCGGAAATCCCAAACCACTACCCCCCAACACCTTCCACGCCTTAAGCTACAATACTTAAGCAAGCAGTTTAGACAGAAGGACGAGCTGCTCATTTCTGAGTTTCTCCCGTGTATACATGTTATTAAACTTGGTATTATTTTCTCCTGCTAACCTGTCTTGTTAATTATTTGGCCAGCCATAAGAACCTTAAGGGAAAGGGCAGAGGGGGATTCTCCCTCTTCCCCTACACTCTACAATCACATCAGTCAAACCATTAGGAAATTAGTGAATTGGGACCCTCTCCCACGCACTCCTGAGCTTCAATACATAACTTACAAAATGGAACTTAGATTTGGTGCTGCAAAATGAGTAACATAAAAGATGAAAATGCACACTCTAGTAAAAAGAAGCTATTTGGGGGAAAAAGTCATGTTGATATAGAACACAGTAACAAGCCATTTATTTAATTAAACATTTTATTTTAATATAGGAATATGAGTCACCTCATTTAATAATAGTTTAATATAAAAACATCATGAGTTAATTTTTATACCATAAAATTTTTGCTTTTAAAAATTTAATTCAATCTTTGCCTGAAGAAAAATCACCACATTTATACTGAGTCCAGAAAAACTATTTTTTTCTAACTCATGGAGTACAATTTCTTACATGATTTTTTTCCTTAGGCCATTTCTACTGTCATTTAATATTAATATTTATGAAATATGATATCCGTATTACTATTTATAACTGAAGATTTGGATTTTCTTGATAATGTCATTTTTTTAATCAAAGTGAAAAAATATTTTAAGAAATATAGAGTTTATCTATTATGCTGATGCATTCTGCATTAATCTTTCTCTTTTTTGTGGTTCTCAATTACTGGTACAATTTCAAAGAGTAGGCAATGAAGATTCAGCCTTTCCTTAGATCCTACAGAATCCACGCTGGTTTTCTCCCTCTGAATTTTTATAACAACCATTTTATTTTCTTTAGATTTTTATATTAACAACAAAGGCCATATCCTGTTAATATCTTAATACTCTAAATTTTAGATTCCTAGAGTAGAAGATTGCATCATATTTAAAATCATTTCCAGGATGCTGAAACCTTATATATGACCTCATAGAAACTTTGAGGTTTCTAATGTAATATCATATTAAAAATTTTTGCACTCTGAAGCCTTTTGTTTATTATTTCTAAAATATATTGAAACTCAGAATCCAGATGCTAAAAAATTCTCCGAACGATGGGATATAGTTAGAATAAACTATATAGAATAAACTATATAGAATAAACATCTCTAAAGGAGACTTCTACTGCACCTCATTAATAATCAAGAACATTGAGACAAAGAGTGAAAGATATTAATTATACATATATATATACATATATATATAGAGAGAGAGAGAGAAAGAATAACTATCATGTTCTAGGAATACCAGTAGTTCTGCTAATCTCCGTTCATCACCCCTCCCACGTGGAAGGGAAACTAAGAAGTAAAGACGAAACCCCCCACTCAATGAATGACATGTGTCCATTACTATTGAGGGAATCAGTGAGGCTGTGATCCTGTGAGGATGGCCAGATAAACTGTCACTGAATATCATTATACTAGAAATGGGATACTACAGTCGGATTTCATGAGAAGGTCGTATCTTACAGAAGTGAATTTACAATTAAACTTTGTGATTGTAATAAATCTACTGAGAACCAGAATACCATGTCTGCTTGTGGTTTGCCCTAAGCTTCGTGCTTTCAGTTTCATTTTATAGAAATACAGTTTGCCTTTATCTGATGTCAGTCAATTGGTGTTGGTTTGTTTGTCTTTGCCTAGTGTGTTACTTTAGTTTTTAAAATAATCCACATTCTTCCTTCCTGAAAAATGTTGCTCTTATATTGACATAGTATGTCTAGTTTCAATACAGAACTCAAATTAGAGTTTGCAGCTATGTCATTAAATTTAGGTCATTCTACATTTATATGTTTGTTGGGAAGAAAAAACTGCAAACTGTAAACCTGATTTCCATTTTTGCCTCTCAGTGCCCATATATAACCACTACAGAAAAAGAATTGAAGCGATGAAAACAATCTCTTTTATAACAGGATTAATTTTCAACTCTTTGATTTGACTTGTTACTCATAGGAAACTATATTAACATGATAGTTATTTTCAGAATGGCATTGGCACAGTATTCAAGAAGAGAAAATTGGATCTATGGTCTCTCAGGTGCTTGTGCTGGTCATAAGTACCTGTGAACACAAGGTCATTTCTAGGTGCACATGTGACCTGCCCACTGCCAGGGTGTGGACATCAGTTCCACTTCCCCCAGCCTATCTGCTAAAAGGACACGTCACACCAGTTGTTCCCCTGTGTCCTCTAATCAAGCTAGTAAACTCAGTTACACCCACTTTGAACAGGAAAATTCAAAAGTCACTCGGAAAAGGAGTCATGAACTGGAATATTCATAGAAGCAATTTTCATAAAAGCCAAGAAATACATGAAAACTATAAAATGGTACTATTAGGTAAATGAAATGTGGTGTATTTATCATATAGTAGTGAACATTAAGGACTTTAATTACATATATCAGCATGCCTGAATCTCAGACAATTTGGACAATGACAGTTTAAAAAAATCACAGAATTAATACATATATTCCAAATATACAGTGTGTTTACAAGGAGGAGATAAGAAAAAAAATGTTTTTTAAAGAATCTTACATAAATGACAAATTTATAAATAAAAATAAAGAAATGACTAACACAAAATTTAGGATATGTTTACCTGGGAGACTGATAAATACTAGTGATGTTCAATTTCTTAAGCTAGGAGATGGATATATGTATATTCTTTCATACAAGTTATTATTTTTCTAAATGTATGTTATATATATCATAAAAACTAAATATAAACATGGTATAAAATCACTCAAAAGCATTTTTAGTATGTGTGTATATATAGTGTATAGTATATACACACATACTAATAGTATGGATATACTATTAGTACATACTATTAGTACATACAATTAGCATGTGTGTGTGTATATATATATAGTATTATTTTTGGAAATATACTCTCAAACACGTGGGCATTATTAAATCTGATATGTAGAATATTAAAATATAAATGACGATGTTATATTTATTATTAGACAAATAGTTTTCTCTATTCTATTTTCTTTTGTATCATTTAACAAATTGGTTGAACTCTTTCTTCCTATCGCTTTCGGTGCTTCTAAATATTTTAATTTAAAAATTATAGCTCTTAGATAATTGCTTTATGTATCATTTTAAGAAATTTGTTCCTATAGATTGCTGGAAATCTATAAGTGGCAAAGCTTTAAAAAAACAATATGAGGCAGAAATGCACAAAGCTCAGAAAATGAGAAAAGGAAATGATCCAACTTTAAGATTGCTAGGCAGAGTTCTACATATCATGGTGACGTTTGCTTGGAGGGAAGGAGGTTAGAGATCAGACAACCTCATTCACGGTTTGTGTGCTTACTGTCTACAGTGGGGAGAAGGGTGGCTTCTGCTCAGCAGGGGCACTCCACGTGCCTTCACATTCAATCAGCCACAGCAAGTCCATGACCAACCCCTACTTCATTGTGTCATGGATGGATAATCTTATTACTCAGAGGGCAGCAAGTAATTGGGAACAATAATATAATCTTCAGAGATTATCCAAGTCAAGAGAAGGGACCGTTCAAGAAAAATTTATTCCCAACTCACAAGAATGTGGAAATAATAATTGTTTGATTTTTTAAAATAATCATGTCTGATATTCTAATAAGCCTTCTTGATCCTAATCTGATGATGTTTACAGAACTATTAAAAAACAGATTATTTAAATAATCTGTGAGTCTAGAGGTCAACCATTATTGAAATTGTTATGACTTTGTAGTCCAGTAGAGTACTTAGCCAGTTAAGAAATATTTTATGGTGAAATAAACCACCAAATAGACCACTGAAATAGACCTCCAAATGACATCCTGGAATCTAGAGAGATGAAGAACTGAAAGATCTATAAACGTTTCTTCCAGAGTCGTCATTAGGTGCTTCTATTGAAAGGCTATGAGGGAAAAGATGGCCAAGATCATTCCCTAAACACTGCGACAAAGTTTGATCTATTTCTAACATCTGGTGACATTTTCACAGAATAACCTCCAAAAATTATTTCAGAATATGCTTATAGTACACATTCCTGTACCTAATTGTTAGTAGATGCCATTTGTATAGTAGATAGTATATAGTAGATAGTAGATGCCATAATGAATGATGCTATATCTCAATAGAATTTATCATTCAAATTTAGAAAATGAAGGGCCTGCATTTATATTCATTTTCTGTATCTTTACATAAAGATGATAATTTTAATTGGATGATTTTCTTTCAAAAGTGTGCAGCCCCTCTTGCTTCTAGATTTGAGAAAGGACAGCATGTTTCACAGTCCATGCTACTGCCAAAAATTGGGATTTCGAGAGAGAGAGTGGGAGACTCTATATAATATATTTTTGCTTTTGGTACTCTAGAGATTAAAGCTACCTCCATCCCATCACTCCTCCTCCCAACTCCTGAGACTAATGGTGAGTTGTCGTGGGACGGTTTTGGAATAAAAACAACGAAATGTTACAGAGGCGTGCCTGTCTGACAGCACTGTGCTAAGGGCTGCACAGGAATTCTACTCACCACAAAGTCTCACTGTAAAGACGAAGACACCAAGGCTTCGGGAGGACCAGCTACTCATCCTCTGTGACTCAGAAGCAAAGCATAGAGCCGGCTCAGGAGGTCGTCTGTGCTCTGCCTACCTCAAACCCATGCTCCTGCGTTTCCTTGCAGGGGAGGTGAGTCCTCTCCCCTCACCTCCCGGTTTATGTCAACTCATTAAGTCAATAGCTAAGGATAGCGTTCACAATGGCCAAGGAAGGGATTGGCGGTGAGGAAGGTGTGGGAAGGTTGAGGAGGAACTTCTCTCTCTCAATCTTTGTGTCTCTCTCTCCTTGTTCATCCATCAGGCACAAGGACACACAGAACACAGTAGGAAGAAAATAGTTTATCTCTATTCCTTAGAACATAAACATTTGTTACCAGTTCTAAATTTCCACATAAAGTTATTGTGAGAGCTAAACTACCATCATCCTGACCTAAGACTTCACCTGGCAATCCCTAAGGGTGAGATTTCTGAAGGAAAATTATGTTTGCTGTTTAAGGAGGCTATTGACAGAGGTGCAAGAGCCAGGTGCTATTATTTAAGGCCTTGTCTGTCCCTAAATGTTGCCTTCCTAGGTCTGACGATGCCAGGAATTCCAAAGTTAGGTCATCTGCCTTGACTTAAAGGTGTAGAATTGCTCTTGCCAGGATAAAAATAAGTTTGAGGACTTTTGCTCTTTCAGGGAGCAAGAACCTAAGGAACCAGGTGTGTCACAAGCTGTGAAATGGGAACATTCCACCAGCCAGAAGAGGAAGGGGAGATCAAAGATGGGTTCTCCCAAGCAAGGCAAATCAGAAAGAACCAGACCAGCAGCCATCACTGATTACTTGTGAATGAATAATGCAGAAGAAAAACGTGTTTCGAATTCTGTAATTCTGCCTCAGCCTGACCTGCTGCTGAAATGTTAATCATATGCCTGATCTCCTGTGGGCAAAGGCAGCAGAGTTGCTAAAATCATAGTGGAAAACTTACACTCAAAACCTTTCAGGACAGGTGAGGAGGAAACAGAGCTGGGAGGGATCAGTGTCTATCAGAGGGATTCCTGACTCATTGAAAGAGGGCAGAGGGGATGCCTACCCAGGGTGGCCAGATTGTCTACTTTTTCATAAGAAGCCAGAAATCTCAATTTCTGTGAGATGTCTGAGTTTTAAATCTTGGCAAAACTGTGCTGAGCTGGCCAAATAGAAGGAATCTGAAGGCCAGAGGTAATCCAGGGTAACCATTTACAGAACTAGAACAAAGATTTAGATTGAACAATGATGTGTTTTAACAAAAACAGGGAATATTGTGCTTCATAAATGTCTTCATGCCTTCTAAATGTTCTTTCTCTTGAAATAGATAAGGTGACCTGGGATGGCAAAGTACTTTTTGGCATGAACCACTAAACTAGATCTCTAACAGGCTGAAGTAATATGTTAAAATAATTTTTAAATAATCGTATGCAAAGATGTACAGAAAATTAAAATGTTTATTTGAATTTTAACTCAATTCACCCTACATTCAACTCAAAAAATATACACTTTCAAAAGATAATAAAGTCTTTGAGACATTAATGTATATTAGATTATAAATTTACATCCTCAGTAGCTAGGAAAATATTAAGCTGTCCTTCCTTAACGGAAAAATTTATTTTATGATGAAAATAACACATGAATAAAAGTGTTGTTATCTTTAGAGAGTCAGTATAATAAATCCTGGTAAATGTGCTCAGAGTCATGTATCAAATTTAATTATCAAATGTTGCAGTGTATGTGTCACTTAAGTCAGAAGTCTTTGCTAATAGAGAAATAAAAGCCTACCTGTCGCACAAACCACAGTTTAGTTCGTTATCAAATTCAAACTGCACTTGTTTCACTGAATCTGGCAAAAATAAACATTTCAAAAGAATCCAAAAAGAGACGTTAGTAAAGTTGGTAAGAAAATACTTGCTTAGTGAAGAACTAGAGGTTTATTATCTTACCTATACTATTCCTTATATATTTACATTCGCATTAATTGTTATTATTAGCTACCAAGTTAATCATGTTAAAAAATGTGGTACCATAATGCATTGTGTTTGAAGTGGGAACTAAATATTATTTTAAAGATGTAAAAATTACCGAAGGGTATTTTGTATTATCTTACACATACTTGGTAAGATCTTAAAGTCATTTGCTTACAAACTAGTTTAAGAAGACATTAGCTTCACGGGGCTTATCAAAGCAACACTGAATTGATGTTTAAGACTAGGCCATGACTGCAGCTGCTGTAAAGGCACTAGAATGAACTACCGAGTAATGGCATGTTCACTGTGAACTGTACAATCTGTTCAGCGTATGTAATCTATTACTATGAAATCCACATTTTCAGATGTCCCAGGAAGTCTGACAGTCACTCCTGTGGCAATGCACTGCACTGGATTTGTTTCCTTTTCAAACCTGCAGTGATATGAATTTGTCACCTTATAAGTGTGCTATCAGTAGTCAGCATAATCTATCTTAAAAATTGAAAAATATTACTAATGTTCTGCTCACTTTAACCTTCAGCAATGTACAAGGCAGAAACTGAGGGACAAGTGACAGGAATGAAAGTACCTATCGCAATACTTGATTTCCTTCATATTTAGCTTCCAAATACTTTTTCTCTCTTTTTTTCCTGTCCAGATCATACCTATATATGCCTATTGGTCATAGATTAATATACAGGAAAGCAGTGCAGTTACATCTGTACATTTTTCTGTAAAAGATCAGCTATTAAATCGAGAACTATGAGAGCCAGAGCCTCCCTTCACTGTCAACATGACCATGACTTTGCTGTTCCACGGTCCCTTAGCATTACGTCACCTTTCCAGGACTGTCCTCACAAAATGGTTTGATTGTTCATTGTAGGAACTTCCCAATGTCCCATCAGCTCCTCAATGGGAGGCATAAACACAGTTTGTCCTCTAAGATTCTCTGAATCTCTCCCCTCAAATCTTCATCTCACTTTTTGTTGCCAATCCTGGACTGTTGTATCACAATTTTTACCCAATCCCAATCAAATGCTCTCCTTAAAAGACCCACCTTAAGCCAAACTTCCAATTCTCAATTAGTTCTGCCCTGACTCTCTCTCCTCTGAGCCCCTGCTGAAGATCTGCAGAGGCCTTCTTTCTCTCATTACAGTGCACTACTTCCCTGTTGCTGCTGTAACAAATTACCTCACACTTCCTGTCTTAAACAATTCAGCTTGCTTATCTTACAGTTCTATTGGTCAGAAAGTTCACATGAGTCTCACTGAGCTAAAATCAAGCTGTCAGCAGGGCTGAATTTCTTCTTGCAGGCTCTAGGCTCCTGTTTCCTTGCCTTTCCAGCATCTAGAGGCTGCCCACATTCCTTCGGCTCCTGGCCCTTTCCTCCATCTGCAAAACCAGCAATGTCACGCTGAGACCTTCTCATGCTGCCATCTGTTGGTTCTCTCTTCTGCCTCCCCCTTCCATTTTTAAGGACTTGTGATTGGGCCCTCCTGAATAAGCCAGGATAATTTCCGTATTTTAAAGTCAGTTGACTAACAACCTTAATTACATCTGCAGCCTTAATTCCCCTTTGTCACGTAAGGTAACACAGTCACAGATTCCGGGGATGAGGACATGGACATCTCTGGGAGGCCATTATTTGCCCACCACATAGATAAGCAATAAACTCAGTTTTCTTTTATCAACAGATTATATCGGTGATATTTGGGGAGCCAGCTTGTGGTGCTGTAAAGACTGGACATTCTCGTGCAAAAATATGAATGTAGACAGAGAACTTACACCCCTCACAAAAATTGACTTAGAATAAATCATAGACCTAAATGTAAAACACGACGCTATAAAACTCCTAGAAGATAACATAGGAGAAAGTCTAGATGATCTTGGGTATGGCAATGATTTTCAGATACAACACCAAAGGCATGGTCCATGAAAGAAAGAGTTAATAAGCTTGACCTCCTTAAAGTTAGAATTTTCTGCTCTGGGAAAGAAACTGTCAAGAGAATGAAAAGACAAGCCAGAGACTGAAAGAAAATCTTTGCAAAATACATATATGATAAAGAACTGTTATCCAAAGTAGACAAAAAACTCTTAAAACTCAACAGCAAGAAATGAACAACTAGATTAAAAAATGGGCCGAAAACCTTAACAGACACCTTACCGAAAAAGATATACAAATGGAAAATAAGCATATGCTGAGACGTCCCACATTATATGTCATCAGGGAAATGCAAATTAAAGCAACGATGATGTACCACACACACCTCTTCGAATGGATAAAATCCAGAACACTGACAACACTAAATGCTGACTAGAATGTGGAGCAACAGGAATTCTCATTCAGAGCTGGTGGGAATGAAAAATGATACAGCCATTTTGGAAGACAGTTTGGCAGTTTCTTACAAAACTAAGCACACTCTTACCATACAATCCAGTAGTTACACTCTTGGTATTTGCCCAAAGGAGTTGAAAACTTTTGCCTACCCAAAAACTTGCACATGGATGTTCATAGCAGCATTATTTATAATTGCCAAAAGTTGGAAGCAACCAAGATGTCCTTCAGTAGCTGAATGTATAAATTAGCTGTGGTACCTCCAGACAACAGAATGGTATTCCATGAAAAGAATTAAGCAATCAAGCCTTAAAAAGACATGGAGGAACCTTAAATGTATATTACTAACTGAAAGAGGTCAATCTGAAAAGATCACATACTGTATAATTCCAACTATATGACATTCTTGAAAAGGCAAAACTATGGAAACAGTATAAAGATCAATGGTTGCCAGGGGTTAGGGGGGAGGGAGAGATGAGTAGGAAGAGCACAGAGAATTTTTAAGGCAGTGAATCTACTCTGTATGACACTATAATGGCAGATATATGTCAGTATACCTTTGTCCAAACCCGTAGAAGGCACACCACCAAGAGTGAACCCTAGTGTAAACTATGGACATTGGGTGATGATGTGTCAACATAGGTTCATCAGTTGTAACAAATGTACCACTTGGGTGCATGGTGTCAATAATGGGGGAGGCTGTGTAGGGGCTCGGGGTATAGGGGAAACCTCTGTACCTTCCTCTCAATTTTTCTTTGAACCTAAAACTGGTCTCAAAAATAACCTCTATCTAAACGAAATAAAACAAAACTCTGTTGTCCTTTAGACAATGCCTTGATTTTATCTCCACTGTGATTTCAATCAATTATAAATAGAGATTGAATCATATTATTATATATTTCAACATTAACCCATCCTTCCATTTCTAGACTAAAAGCAGTTGATAATGAAGTATTTTCTGTTATCAAACTTTTTATATTTCATTAGGATTTTTTGCACAGTTAATTGAGATTGGTCTATAATTTTATTTTTTGTGTTTAACCTTTCATTACAAATAATTTGGCTTCAATGTCATACTCATTTCATAGAAATAATTGAAAAGATTTCCCCAGTTTTCAATTCTCTGGAGCAGTTTTTAAAATGCACTGAAATTACCTGCTCTTCAAAGGTGTGGTAGAATTCCCTTAGAAATGTATGGCTATCTAGTATTCTGAGGGGTTGATATCTCTGTTTTTTGTATGGAAGTCAATGTAGATTTTTCTGGTTTTTGTGGGATTAGTTTTGTTAAATTATGTTTTCCCAGAAAAAAATATACTTTTTATTAAGATTATCAAACCAATTTGAATAAACTGAGCTAACTAGATTCTAATGATACTTTTAATTTCTTCCATTTCTATAGTCATTTCCCCATTAGCTGTTCTTGTTTGATGTATGAGTTTTCTCCATTTTTTTCTTTTCTAATTTAGCTAGTAGTTTATCAATGTTGAAATAGCTCCCCCTGAATTTTCATCATCTCTTCCTTGAGCCTTTTTATTTTTGCCTTGTCAAACATGCTTCACATGTGTTATGAGTTGAATTGTGTCCCTAAATGATGTGCTGATGTGCTAACTCCTGGCATCTGGGAATGTGGCCTTACTTAGAAATAAAGTCTTTGTAGATGTATTCAAGCTAAAGTGAGGTCATGAGGGTGAGCCCTAATCCAATCTGACTGGTGTCCTCATAAAAAGAGGAAAATGCCACGTGAAGATAGACAAGAAGGAGAGAACAGCATGTGGTGAGAGAGGCAGAGATTGAATTACTGCTGCTGCAAGCCAGGGAGCATTGAGGGCACCAGCAAACCAACAGAAGGGAGAGAGAGGCAAGGCGGGATCCTCCCCGCAGGCTTGCCAGGAAGCGTGGCCGTGCTGGCACATTGGTTTCAAACTTCCAGCCTACAGAACTGTGCGAAAAAAATTCTGCTGTTTTAAGACACCCAGTTTATGGTACGTTGTTACGACAGCCCTAGGAAACTAATACAACGCTGGTAATCATTTATTAAATTTGGAAAAAGTTTATACTTAAATGTTGGTCAAAAATTTCATCCACTCTTTGCCCATAATGTCTTACTTTTTAATCTCTGAACATTTGCTTCCTTTTTCTTTTGGTATCTTTGTACTGATGCTCTGCCAGATCATTTTTCATTACTCCTCATGGGAAAAAAATTGTATTTTTCTGGCTTGTTTATTTGCAGGAAGTTCCTTCAAGGGTTATAATTTTCCTGGTGTTTTCAGAGACCTATTTTCTCTGAGCTGTTTCATTAGTCTCAACTCACCTTTCTTGCACTTTCCCCCAGCAAAGTTTCTACTTGATCAAACTCTACCTCGACTCCCAGGTGCCCCAGCTCTTTGTGAAAGTGATATTGGAATATCAGATTGTAGTGAGATCTTCAACCTATAGCAATTCTATCTTGGTGGATTTTCTCAGATCTGCCGACACTAGGTTGATTACTATTCACTTCACTTTGTGTGGCTTTCTACACCTGTCCTAGCTACTTTGGAAATAGTTATATTTTGTTGTTATTTTATTTTGTTTTCTTTGAGTGTAGAGATTGTATCTGTACCCTGGTTTTCTATGAGTGGAGTCTGTGGCTTGTTTTCCACTCACTTTTTTGCTTTTCGGTGGTGTTGGGGAGAGGGAGGAATCCCCTGCATCATTCCTTCACAACTCTCAAATCTGTTCAATTTTTTCTATTATTTTTCTTCTTCTCCGTCTTTTTGCTTCATTTATTGCTGACTTTGAACTGATAGGTGAGAAAATTTGTTCTTATACCATCTTAATTCCGTGGTTTATTTAAAAGTTACTCCTCTATTTCCATTTTTACAGAGGTTATCCTTCAAAAGTTGACAAATATGGTTAGCTCTAAAAAATAGTTGAAATGGATCTTTACTTTCTCCCCAGCACTGTAAAAACTGTGTTAACTCTGCTCACCCACCTACATTTCCTGACTGCCTTCTTTTCTGACTGAGTGATTTTTCTCAGCCTGTCTTTCCCCTCCTAGGCTCATCCGGTTGATTTGGGGTCATTGAGCAGCTCCCCACTTTGGGTGCCTCCCATTCCTCTGCCCACATCCATTCATCCTCAGTGCTCTAGGTTGCTAGGGTAGCTCTTTTCTCTCAGAGTAGCACCAGATTCCTTGTTTTCTGCCACTCTTGTTTCAGTTTAATACTCCCCTGAGTGAACAGGGGGGTGGATCTTATAACTACTTGATTGAAAGCCCATCAGTGTCTTTAAAAGTATATTTGTTGTAATCTATCCAGCATCTGAGTACTTTGTGACATGACACACTTCAGAATATTATGTTCACATGTTATAAACACTGTATTAGTTTTCTATTGATGCATAATAAATTACTACAAACTTGACTACTTAAAACAATACAAATATACCACCTCACAGTTTCTGTAGGTCAGATATCTGGACACAGAAATTTAGGCTTTCTCTGAGGTTATTTAGGATTTCTGAATCATGCTCCTCACTTTGCTTCCGTCATCCTCCCACTGCCCAATTCCAAAGCCACTCTCACTCTTGATACCAAAATTTGTATTAGTTTTCTCTTGCTGCATAAAAAATTACTGCAAGCTTAGTGGCTTAAAACAATAGCGTTTCTCAGTTGATGGTCTTGTAGGTCAGAAGTCTGGTGTGCCACAGTTGGTTCTCTGTTCAGGATCCTTACAAGGCTGAAATGAAGGACCAGGTTGTGTTCTCATCTGGAGAACTGACTAATGAGGAATCTGCTTCCAACTCATTCAGGTGCTTGGGAGAATCTGGTTTCTTTTTTTTCTTTTTACTGAGGAAGATTTGCCCTGAGCTAACATCTGCTGCCAATCTTCCTCTTTTTGTATGTGAGCCACCACCACAGTGTGGCCACTGACAGACAAGTGAAGTCTGTGCCTGGGAACCAAACCCAGGCAGCCAAAACAGAGCTTGCCAAACTTCACCACTAGGCCACCAGCGCTGGCCTGCGAATTGAGTTTCTTGTGGTTATAGCAGTGAAGTACCTATTTGCTTGCTGGCCTTCAGCAGAAGCCACTCTCGTATCCTGGAGGCTGCCTGTATCCTTGCCATGTGAGCTTCTCCATCTTCAAAACAGCAACAGCGTATTGAATCCTTCTTGTGATTTGAATCTCTGACTTCTTCTGCCATCATCCTGAGAAAATTTTCTGCTTTGTAAGAGCTCATATGATTAGATAATCTCCCTATCTTAAGGTCAATTGATTTGGAACCTTAATTACATCTACAAAATCTCTTCACAGCAGTAGAGATCTATGTTAGTGTTTGATTGAATAATTGAGAGAAGGCGTGTGTATTCCAGGGGTAGGTAATCTTGGACATTGGGGCAGGGGGCATAACTTAGAATTCTGCCTACCATAAACATGTTGTTCTCTAAAATTTTCTCTTGAGTTGATATAATAACACCATGTAATTTTATTTTGGGGGCTATCAAAAGATGTACAAAGTATTACAAATATTAATCTCAATATAAACTTGGACTACCATTAATTATTCCCCATGGCCTACAAAGCCTAAAACCCTGATAATAATCCCACTATAAACAGTGATTTTGCAATACCCTGAAGTGGTCTATTAACTGTAGTTCAATTCGTATGTTTTCAACATTTAACCATTCAATATAAAATCAGCAAAAGACTTTATGCTCAACAGAAATGTTGCACAGCCTTGAAGTAAAGCCATTTGTGTATGAGTGTGTATGTGTGTTATCACAAATACCTAGATATATATTAATGTGAAATATTATGGAAGAATATTAGCTTAAGGAAGAGAGAAGAAAAGACAAATGTAGAGACAAAAAGATGGACTTATCCGCATAAGTTTCAGAAGTGAATAGTGTTCTAAATACAACATAAAATCATCATATTCTAGAAAGGGAGAAAAGAGAAAATAAACAGAATTTCCTGTTTTCTTTCGTCTCTACTTTGTTTTCCACGTGCTTTAGGTTGATGCTTGTTTTCTTGACTCAGCAATGCAGAAAAGATATACTGATGGAAGAGGCTACCGCAGCAAACAGTGATTCTCCACTGTGACATCAGACCCTGAATGTCATTTGAAACGATTTGCAAAGCTAGAAGGATACAAGTTCAGAAGAGAAAATGCGCAAATTGAGTAATGAACTCTGGTCTCAAACTTGAGAGTTCTTCTTGAAGTAGGGAAACTAGATATTCTCCTATTAATTCTCTGAGCAGAGCTCCAAATATTTAATAGGAAAAGAATTTTCCCTGATAGGTAAAACACGGATGTTACGTCAACTGAAGGGCAGAACTATGAGCCAAATATTTGTTGGCTGTAACTGAAGTAAACTTTGACCACTAACCATTTTTTATTTTATTCATGATTTCCTGACCATGCCATACAAAGGCATGAGAGCCCAAACCTGATTATAAGTAATAATAATCAGAAAATTATGAAATTATGGAATAATTTGGTAAAAATAATGAAGGATAATGTATAATGTAGGCACTTTAAATCTACATTATCGGACTGGGATTTTTTCTTTTGGTTTTATGGAGATATAATTGACATACCGCATTGCATAGGTTTAAGGTGTACAGCATAATGACCTGACTTATATATGTTGCAAAATGATTAAGTTTAGTTAACATCCATCACCTCATATAGATACAAAAGAAAAAAGAACTTTTAAAAATCTACTCTTTTAGCAACTTTCACATACACCATACAGCAGTGTTAAGATAGTGATCAGGCTATGCATTCCATCCCCAGGACTGATTTATCTTATAAGTGGGGGTTTGTGTTTGTACCCTTTGACCACCTTCATCCAATTCCCCCACCTCCCACCCTCTGCCTCTGGTAACCACAAATCTGGTCTCTTTTTCTGTGAGTTTGGTTTCTTGGGTCAGGAGGGGTTTAAAGAGATGGAAAGGAGATACAAAGCACTTTAGAAATGGACAAGAACAGATTGTTCTATTTTTGTACAATAACATAAAAGAAAGCAGAGTGATTTAAAGAACTCTGAATTTAAAAGGAATTAAACTTTGTACATTAAAACAAAGAAGGTAGATAACCAAACTGTAAAAACTACTTTAACATCATAGTTTTTAGATTGATTCAGTGACTCATTGTAGAAGATTATGGGAACAGATGTGATGACTGCTAAATAACTATAAAAACAAGTTTTCTGACAGAGTTTAAGTTAGTATCATCTAATGTGCAGAAGACACTGCCCCTGCCTCTCGTTCAAACCTGCAGCTATTGCAATGTTATGTAGGGCATGTCAACATTCTCAGTTTCTTTATTAGACAATTTGGATAATAAAGCTTACTTTTTCTACAATATGCTACATCAAATGGAAGTATAGATATGACACTGCAATTAAATTAGAAAATTATTATACATGCCATTATTTTTCAAAAACATACACTGCAATCAAATGGTTTCATCCTAAGAGACTGACTCCTTTGTACGAATGTAATAAACTTTTCTAGATATTCATTATTTACTCAGTTTTCATGATCTGATCACTGATCAGATTTTTTTCCTTAATGATTTAGTCTTCCATTTAACAAATAGTTGTTGTTCCAAGCTCTTTGCTAGGTGCTGGTGTGACAACAGTGAAGAAAATTCAGCCCTCAGGGATCCTGCTGTGGGAAGAAGGACATCAAGGAACATATAGACACGGGAAAGTGCAGAGTTCTTAGAACTCAGAGATCCAGTTAGGCTCTCAGAAAAGTCATTTCTTGAGAAGTGGCATTTCAGCTAAGACCTAAAGGATGGCGTGTGGCTTTGCCAAAGGAAGAGATCCAGAGGGGGGGGGGGGGGGAGAGAGAGAGGGAGAGAGAGAGAGAGAGAGAGAGAGGAAACTATACAAGCAAAAGCCTTGAGTCAGGAAAGAACTTCCTACAAGAGAGGTGTTGGGGGATGACAGTGGAAAGTGAGGTTGGGAAGGCCAGGGGCTAAGTCTGCACAAGGGCCTGAGCCTGGACAAGGAGTTAGATGTTGTCTTTGGAAAAAAGGAAAGCTGTTCAAAAGTTTTAAGTAGGTAAGTGATAAAGTCAGGTTTGTATCTTTAAAAGGTCACTTCAGCATCTTTTATTTTTTTTATTTTTTTATTTTTTTGTTTTTTTGTTTTTTTTTTTTTAAGCAGTTACTTTTTGTTTATTGCAGTAACATTGGTTTATAACATTGTAAAAATTTCAGGTGTACATCATTGTACTTCTATTTCTGCATGGACCACATCATGTTCACCACCAAAATACTAATTACAACCCATCACCACACACATGCACCGAATTATCCCTTTCACCCTCCTCCCTCCCCCCTCCCCTCTGGCAACCACCAATCCAATCTCTGTCCCTATGTATCCGTCCATTGTTGTCACTATCTACTACTTAATGAAGGAAATCATACGGTATTTGACCTTCTCCCTCTGACTTATTTCACTTTGCATTATACCCTCAATGTCCATCCATGTTGTCACAAATGGCTGGATTTCGTCATTTCTTATGGCTGAGTAGTATTCCATTGTGTATATATACCACAGCTTCTTTATCCATTCGTCCCTTGATGGGCACTTAGGTTGCTTCTAAGTCTTGGCTATCGTGAATAAGGCTGCAATGAACACAGGGGTGCATGTACCTTTGCAAATTGGTGTTTTCAAGTTCTTTGGATAAATACCCAACAGTGGAATAGCTGGATCATATGGTACAACTTCAGCATCTTTTAAACAGTCGTTTATGGGAGTCTGCCCATAATGCACTGAAAATGCCACACTGATTAACGGCTCCTGGGTCCTATTTCCTACACAGAGAAATCACAAAAAGCATGATACACTATGATGGGGATACTGCAGGACATTGCACATGTAGGAGTATGTAAGAATGACCTTTGACTTGAACATGAGATGTCAGGGAAATTATCAGAAAGGAAGTGACTTCTCTACTGAGATCTGGAGAATGATTAGGAATTAGGTAGTAAGGAAATGATAGGTGGGTGTAGAGGGAATGTTCCAGGTGTCTGGAATATGTGTGCAGAGACTCTGAGTCCAGAAAAATTACATATGTTCAAAGAGCTGGAAATAGGTCAGAGTGTCTGAATAGTCGAGTGTTCTACCTCTCGATCTGTTTCAGAGGGGAGAGCAGCATGGAATATGAGATGAGGTTGAAGGAGTAAACAGACCAGGGCATAAAGAATTTAGAATTGAATCCAAGGGCAATGAGGAGCTCTTGCAATATCTCAGTGGCACCTTCAAGCATAAGAGAGATTATTGTTCAGAGAATTAGATGTACATTTTAGAAAGATACCTCTGATTGCAGTGTGAGTCCAACTAGGAGGGAAGAGGACCCGAGGCAGGTGGCTTGGGTGGAAGGCAGGAACTTAGGCCAAGGATGGTGACACCCTAAGCAAGACAGCAGCCATCAAGATGGAGAAATGTTGGCACATTCAAAAATATGTTTAGACTGTGGTATCCATGGGTCTTGGAGAGAGACAAACATGAGCAGACTCGGGTTCATCGTGTTTGAGTAACAGAGGGGATGTCACTGTCAAGATAGGAGGCACTTAAGAATACACACATTTTGGATGAGAACAAAGAAGACAACAATTTGGTTTCGAATCGATTGAGTTTTAATTGCCTTTGGCCCATCTGAGTGGAGTTGTCTGGCAAGCAGTTTAATGTGAAAGGTTGAGCTCGAGAGATCTCATTCATAAGTTCGGAGTATATTTTACTCAATAGATACACAGATAAAACTAGAGTCCTGGGATTTTAGAGTCACAAGTGTTGGTGATCTTCTTCCTGAGCACATGCTGGGAGCTCCTCCCCCACAGGAACCCCTTGAGACAGTGCCTGGTCTTGCCATCTTACAGGTTAGAGACCAGCTCACAGAGACTCAGTTAACTGTTCAAGGTCAACAACAGGTCAATAGCAGAGCTGGATTTCCACCCAGGGCCACTTACCCCAGAGCCCACAATCTGAGCCATTTTGAGATATAATCACTCAAGATATCTTAGAGCTCATTTGATCCAACTCTCTTCATTTTATTTGATAAATTTGTTTGTTTCAAACTTTGAAGGGTAATAATAGGACAATGATTAAGAACACAGACTCTGAAACCTTAGAAAGCTCTGCCACTCACTAAACTTGGGTTCTTTGTGAAATTCCTTAACCTACTTGTGCCTCAGTTCCCTCATCTGTAAGGTGATGATAATAGTACTCACTTCAGGGACATGCTGAGACGCACAGTGCCCCACACACTTAGTGCTACATGTTTTAATGTTGTGATTATTATTTTTTTGTAACAACATGAATACATTCTTATCAAAGTTTCACAGAATATCTAAGTATATACAGTAGAATGTGTAAGTCCTCTTACCTACCTGCCCTCTCTTCCTGCCAGGGTTACCTAAATCAGTGGATGTGCCTCCAGGCCTTGAATGTCATATTTATATACTTTTATATTGAGACAAACACCTCCGTGTTGTCTGCCTGAGTTTAGCATGAATGGATTGCCGCTTTATGTGTTATTCTCTACCTTCCTTTGTTCCCTTCAGGTATTCATGACTTGGCGATCTCTCCATGTGAGTCATATATAGGTCTCTCTCATTCTTTCCAACAGCTGCACCCCACTATAGAGCAAGGATTCAGAATGATTCACCTGTCTCCTATTGATGAACTTCTAGGGAGCTGTCAGGTTTTTGTTTTGTTATTACAAACAACACAGCAATAAACATTCTGGCACATGTTGGGGGAGGTTTTGTCCTTATTTGAGTATTTCTCTAAGAAAAATTCCTGGTAGTGTTGTCCTTAACCCTTCGTGTTTGCCCAAGCCCACACCTTGCCTACGCATGGAGGCATTCTAAGCATCCGTTTGATTCAGTGGTTGATAAGGAAACACAGACTCTGGGCCACAAAAGACAGTCAAATTGACATAATGATGGGTTAAGTAAAAAGAGTTGTTGAAATTCAATGATTTTTACATTAATTGAGATATTTTCCCTAGTTGTGGCAGAGTCTAAGATGGGGTACATAATTTCAAATTCTTTATGTAGTAATAACATGAATAACAATGATTATTATCTCTGTTGCTAATGTTCGTGGAGCACCTCCCCGGGGTTGTGTCAAGCACTTTGTGTAGATGACCTCATTTAATTGCCAGACAAGGTAGTCACTGTCACCTAAATCTAAGCTAAATCGAGCTGGCTGGTTGAAATGCAAGGAGATTTTGTGGGTGTTCTCTGGTTTATAATCCAAAACTGGCTTTCATTACTTCTCCACTGGATTATTTCATAGCATTAGATTTGCAGTTTTAAAAGTCAATTTCTTGTCTTAATGTGGAAGAATTGATCTTCCTATTGTATGACAATGCTTAGCAACAGAAATTTCAGAAATGCAGATGCATTTAGTTATATTCCTTATAAATAATCCCATACTAAAATGTAAATACTCTTTTGTAAGGATTCTTACGGTTTAATAACGTTCATCCATTTCCTCATTTAAAAATATTCTTAAGCCACACTGTGTGTCAGGCACTGTCCTGAGCTCTGTGAAGCAAGTGGATGACAGTCTGACTTGAGCCCTGTCTTTGGGAAACTTACCTCTTGGCCTCATTTACACCTGATTGAGAACAACTGCCAGAGATCTAGTTGAAAAATTAAGGACAATAAGAAGGCAAGAGGGAAATTACAAAAACTAATTGTTCCCACTTCACTTTTTTTGCTTCTGGCTCATTCTTGGACAGAACATAAAACACACAGAAAGATGATGCTAGAGCAAGTGGTGCACATAGTGAGTGTTTCCAAAATACTGTTATGATTTCATAATTTATTACTTTTATTGTATAACTGCATATTCTCCAAGTACATTCCAGAGGAAAATCTTGAACACACACTTAAGGAAAGCAATAAAAAGTACTACAGTGTGATAAAATGGATCTTTTATCAATTTTTAATTACATTTCTAACATATAAGCTGCATCACACTTCACAAGCTGGGCTTGTCAGGAGTCAGACAAATTCATGAATGTGTGCCATCTTTATTATATTTCTGTCAGGGACTATTTGTTTTAAAAATTGATATCTAAACATTCGTTTCTCAAAGAGAATTAAACACAAACAGCGTCGTCAGCGGATTCTGTGCTAAGGTCTCCTTTTTCTATCATTGAACCTGCCTCACGTCCGTGGAGCCACGAGCAGGATGCAGCCCCTGGCAAGCCTGTTCTCTGTGATTCTTGGTTTCAAAGTTGGACCAGGGAGGAGAGCCCAGGCTGCCAGATGACCTGCTTCACCTGGCTGTCATTGTCACCCCAAGAGAGCAGTGGGAAGATCAAGGGCAGAGAGAATTCTATGGCTGTTGGACTTCCCCAGAGCTGCTCCTCTTGCTTCCTCCCCACAGGCTGAGCCCTGGGTCCCTCTGCACTCCCAGGCAGTGCTGCCTCCCTGGAGGAGTTATGTGTGGCTCAGAAAGCACCGAGTTCTAGGCTTTTCCCATCTCTACTTGACCTGCTTTAGCTCAGGGAGGCAGCACTGGATTCTGTGGAGAAAAGAATAATGGCTCTCAAGTTGGAAGATCTAAATCAGTGTGGTTTTTTTTTTTTTTTTTTAAAGATTTTATTTATTTTATTTTTCCCCCCAAAGCCCCAGTGGATAGTTGTGTGTCGTAGCTGCACATCCTTCTAGTTGCTGTATGTGGGACTCGGCCTCAGGATGAACGGAGAAGTGGTGCCTCGATGCGCACCCGGGATCTGAACCCGGGCCGCCAGCATCGCAGCGCGCGCACTTAACCACCAAGCCACAGGGCCGGCCCATCAGTGTGGTTTTTAAGTTTCATTTTACCAAGCTGGATGAACTATAAAACTATGGCCGATCATAGTATCAGTTATTCAGAAGTGATTTATTAATCAGATTAAATGTCAACCTCCTCAAAGAGGATTTAAATGCATCACTGAGCTCTTAGCAACTATAAAGATTTGCTTGTTTATGACCTTCACCATATGGATAGCTCACATTCAACTCTTCAGTTTTATAATGAATGGCTTTTGTGAATTAAAAATTATTTTGCAAGAAATAAAAAACACAGTTTGTCTTTAGACATTGCTCTGTCAAGGTTATCTTTATGCAATAGTTCAACACCAGGTGATTTAGTACTAGGAATATCATCTCCCACGAGCATCTCCCAATGTGCACTATACACAGAGAACTATTTCTTTTAAGATTTGCTAGAATAGAGCAGCTAGCTACAATAAATCCTCACATATTTTCTAGAGATTGACTTTGGCGGGCAGCAGAAGAGACATAGAGACCAACTGCGCAGGAACTTGACTCTCAGGATTGTCACAGTCTAGTGCCAGACACAGGCGTGTCAACAAAGCAAGGCTGGCAAGTTCAGAAAAGGGAGGAATCACCGTCATGAGAGGAAGTCAGGAGATGCTCCATAGAGAGGTGACAGTTGACCTGAGTCTCAGACAAGACTCAGGGGATTGCAAAGGGAACTGCATCTGCAAAGGCATCAGAACAAGAATTAATGAAGTGTATTCAGGGAACACAAAGAGTTCCCACTGGAAGTTGGCCGTGGTTTAGGGAACATGGGGGTGAGAAGACAAAGATGGGTCTGGAGAGTATGGTTAGGCTCTTAAATATCAAAAGAAGGACCTAGGATTATATTAACCAGGTGTATTCTCTATCGCTGCTGTAACAAATGACAGTGAACTAGGGGGCTCAAAGCAACACAAACGTGGTATCTTATGCTTCTGTACATCAGAACTCTGACACTGGTCTTAGCAGGTTAACATCATTGTGTCACTTGGACTGTGTTCCTTTTTGAAGGCTTTAGGAGAGAATCCTTATTCTTGCTTCTTCCAGCTGCCAGAGGTCACCTACATCCCTTAGCTCATGGCTAATTTTCATTTTTGAAGCCAGCAACCATCTTCAAAACCGTCACATCACTCCAACCTCTGCTTCTGTCATCACACGTCTTTCACTTTTAAGAGTTCTTGTGGGGCCGGCCCCCTGGCTTAGCGGTTAAGTGCACGCACTCCGCTGCTGGCGGCCCAGGTTCGGACCCCGGGCGCACACCGATGCACTGCTTCTCCGGCCATGCTGAGGCCGCGTCCCACATACAGCAACTAGAAGGATGTGCAACTATGACATACAACTATCTACTGGGGCTTTGGGGGAAAAATAAATAAAAAAAATTAAAAAAAAAAAAGCTCTTGTGATTATATTTGGCCCACCTATATAATCCAGGATAATCTCCCTATCTTCAAATTAACTGATTAGCAAACTTAATTCCATCTGCAGCCTTAATTCCCCTTTGCCATATAAGGTAACATATTCACAGATTCTGGGGATGAGGACATGCACATCTTTGGGGGCCCATTATTCTGCCTACCACATCAGGCCAAGTGGCATCCACAGAGCATTTGTGGATTTGTTTCATGTGAAGATGGCGGCGGCAGTGGCACAGCAGGTGCTCTAGAAACAGGCAGTGTGGGCCAGCAGAGAGACAAGACAGGGAGTTTTACTTCAAAAAACAGGATAGAAATCTAGTCACATAGAGACTGTCCCATTTTATATGTTGTATTTGAAAGGAAGATAACTAATAAATAAAAATTTAATGACCAAAGAGAGCATTTAATTTGGAATCACAGACTATTTCTTTAAAGGTCTTGAAACTGAAAATTATTTTATCTCCTAGTGCACAGTCAGGTGTTTTTAACCCACCCCCACTTCTTTTCTAAGTAGCTGCAGTTAAATCAAAGTTGTGGTAAGTTTGCAGTAACAATAACTCACATTCACATGTGTGAAGGGTTCAAGTAAGCCACGTCTCACTGTAAGGAAGGTGAACGAGAGCCTTGGAGAGCCTAGAGTGGATGCTGAGCCCCTTCAAAAGTGACTTCTCAGACATTGCTGATTTCATCGGTCCTCCTTCCATTAGCATGAGGTTCGAGTTTCTTAGGTCTTCTCCACTTCCTCATGGAGTGAGTTGTGCATCTCTCCGAGTCTCTCCTGGAAAGAGGTGTGGGTGTGTGGGGCCTGAGAGGCTGCTCTGAAGTGACTTGAGTATCAGCCTTAACAATTCACTTCAGAGGCTGTCAGTGAGTGCCACTGGGTGTTAGAGAACGTCAACCGAGCAGAAATAGTTCCTTTGGGGAGAACACTGGGTGGTAGCTAACACTCAGCATAAAGTATATGTTTTGGGTCTCTGTCATTATTCTAGATGACCCTCAAGGAAAGTCTTGCAGGGTAGTAACTGTGGATGACTGATGAGGGGTCACAGAGGGAAGAGGGACTAAGGGGATAGAAGGGGTTGGGGAAGTTGCAGAGTTGAGTGACAGAGGGGCAGAGCAGAAGAAAAGGCCTAGGAGTCAGGAGAAGACATTAAAGAAAAAGAAGTCTGAGGCTCAATCTTAATTATAACGTGAGCTACCTAAGGTCCATTTCCTGGTGCTGCTGGCATGAGAGAAGGCTGCTTTAGCTATATCTGTAGATTGTTTACATGTCTCATATTGATCAATATTACACATCGTCCTTCTCCAAGTATCATCTAGCGGAACCAACACCATTCACTAGTGGGAGAAAGCTGAGCTGTTCTGCAGAAGCATCTCCAATTATAAAGAGCTGATTAATGGATTTCTTTTTTTTAAAGTGCCATGCCTGACCACATTCCATCTCAGAGGCACCTCACAGTCATTGTCACATTACAGTTTCTGAACGCAGTGTTTTTTCTCTTGCAATAGCAAGGCTGGTCCTGCAGGGACTAGAGTCTGTTCAATCATCATGATCTTTAGAACATACTTGGAAAGAAGGCATAAAGAATTAAACTAAACTTAAATACAGCCATCAATTACTTTGAAACAGAAGTTTCGGTATTACAAAAGTGACTCAAAAGCATCTTCGGAATCTCAATGAAATTATTAAAATTTAAATTGCAAGATCTATCTTTATAAATGTGGTAGTTGCTGTATTAGTTTTCTATTGCTCCACATTACCACAGATTTACTGGCTTAAAACAGCACAAATTTATTACCTTATGTGTCTCCTGATCCATAGGTCACGAGTCCTCTGCTCAGGGACTCATAAGGCTGAAATCAGGATGGTGTCTGGCTGTGTTCTCACCTGGAGGCTCAACTAGGGAAAGATCCACTCCCAAGCTCCCTCAGGTTATTGGAAGAATTAATTTCCTTGTGACTGTATGAATGAGGTCATCATTGTCTTTCTAGCCACAGCAGGGGATCCCTCTCAGCTTCTAGAGATTAATCTCAGGTCTTCACTACATGGCCCCCTCTACCTCAGTATCAGAGAACCTCCCTCATGCTGTAAATCGATTGCTTCTAATCTCTTTTACTTCCCTAAAGGTCAGATTAGGGCAGGCCCACGCAGATAATATCCATATCTTAAGGACAACTGTACCATAACATAACCTAATTATGGAAGTGAGCGCATTATATTCACAGTTCCAGGGAGTAGGCAGGGTTTGTGCACCAGGCGATGGGATATGCCCTGGGAGAGCCATCTTCAGGATTCTGCCACCACAACTTCCACTAAGGCTCAGACCCATTCTGAAACATGAAAAGCCCTGAGAGTTTCTTAGCCATCACAGCAGGAGGAGTAGATCTTCTGGATACACATGGGTATCTGCTGTCTGTCCCCACTCGATACTCCATCTTCATATCAAGTGGTGAAAAACCAACTAGTCATCCAGCTCAACTGGAAACATTTACCACGGATTTTGTAATTCTAGCTCCTTTTGCTAGATGTTTGAGTGCATACTAGCCAGACAAGTTCATTCATCATCAGCTCCACACAGTGAGATCCTCAAAATGCTCATTATTATCTAGAGTTTACCAATCTCTCTCTTTTAACTGCACTTAAGTCAGCAGAACTCTTATTCATATCATTAACCCAAGTGGAGAATAGGAAGCTAGAAAATCACACATCAATGTTTCTCTTGAGAGAAAAGAAAAAGACAATTGTCCTCACACCCTCGTTGCACCTTTCGGTGGTTATATTAACCTGTACAGACCTGCCAGTCTTGTTAAACTGCTTCCCAGTGAAGATAGAAAATTTCTTAGGAGATTGCCTATTGGACTGGCTGGCCACTGGCTCCACAGAGAAGAGAGAATAAATTAGTAGTTGTAGCCAGAGTAGCCGCGAGCTTCTAATTAGACATCCGTAGGGTGAGGGTTGGAAATTTGTCTTCAATACACAAAGAAGAAGCAAAGAAAAGTGTTGATAATAAAACAAAAGTAAAAATTGACAGAAAATTATACTTTGGATTAAATATGGCTAAAATCAAGATATGAAAAAGTGGAAAACAAAACAAAATAAGTTCAAATCCTGAAGCAAGTTTAAATGAGAAAAATAAGTGAAAAAAAATTCATTGGTTCAGCAAATTATGACCGGAAAGAAAATTAATATAGTTAAGTAATTTCACCTCCAGACACGGGATGAAATGAAGACAAAGTATTCATGCTAATTTCAATCTATTTCTGAATGGTAAACTGCTTTCTTCTTTTTCATTCCTCCACTGAGAGGTGGCATCTATTCCTCCACCCCCATGAATCTGGATTTGCCTGCAGAACATGGTGGCTAAACTTTGACTTCAAAGACTAGGTCCTAAGGAGCCTTCAGCTTTTTTTTTTTTTTTTAATTGATGTTTTAATGGTTTCTAACATTGTGAAATTTTGGGTTGTACATTTTTGTTTGTCCATCACCACATATATGACTCCCTTCACCCCTTGTGCCCACCCCCCACCCCCACTGCCCTGGTAACCACAGTCCAGTTTTCTCTGTCCATGTGTTGGTTTATATTCCACATATGAGTGAGATCATACAGTGTTTGTCTTTCTCTTTCTGGCTTATTTCACTTAACATAATATGCTCCAGGCCCATCCATGTTGTTGCAAATGGGACGATTTTGTCTTTTTTTATGGCTGAGTAGTATTCCATTGTATATATATACCACATCTTCTTGATCCAATAGTCAGTCGAGGGACACTTAGGTTGCTTCCACTTCTTGGCTATGGTGAATAATGCTGCAATGAACATAGGGGTGCATAAGCCTCTTTGGATTGTTGATTTCAGGTACGTTGGATAGATTCCCAGTAGTGGGATGGCTGGATCATAGGGCATCTCTATTTTTAATTCTTTGAGGAATCTCCATACCGTTTTCCATAGAGGCTGCACCAATTTGCATTCCCACCAGCTGTGTATGAGGGTTCCTGTTTCTCCACATCCTCTCCAACATTTGTTGTTTTTTGTCTTGGTGATTATAGCCATTCTAACAGGCATGAGGTGGTATCTTAGTGTTGTTTTGATTTGCATTTCCCTGATGATTAGTGATGTTGAGCATCTTTTCATGTGCCTATTGGCCATCTGTATATCTTCCTTGGAGAAGTGTCTGTTCATTTCCTCTGCCCATTTTTTGATCGGGTTGTTTGTTTTTTTGTTGTTCAGTTGTGTGAGTTCTTTATATATTATGGAGATCAACCCCTTGTCAGATGTATGTTTTGCAAATATTCTCTCCCAGCTGGTTGGTTGTCTGTTCATCTTGATTCTGGTTTCATTTGTCTTATAAAAGCTCTTTAATCTGATAAAGTCCCACTTGTTTATTTTTTCTTTAGTTTCCCTAGTCTGGGTAGGCATGTCATCCGAAAAGATTCCTTTAAAACCAATGTCAAATAGTGTGTTGCCTATATTTTCTTCTATGAGTTTTATAGTTTCAGGTCTCACCTTCAGGTCTTTGATCCATTTTGAGTTAATTTTTGTGAATGGCGATAGCAGATGATCCACTTTCATTCTTTTGCATGTGGCTGTCCAGTTTTCCCAACACCATTCATTGAAGAGACTTTCCTTTCTCCATTGCATGTTCTTAGCACCTCTGTCGAAAATTATCTGTCCGTATGAGCCTTCAGCTTTTGCCTGGGTCTCCTGAAATGCAGGGGACTCCAGAGGAGGCCAGGCTCCACAGAAAATGTCTGACTAGACTGAGACTGCCCCGCTGGGAGGAATCCGAAGCTAGTCACATGGCCAGGCTGTGTGGAGCGAGAGCTACAAGAGCAGCTGTTCAGTCCACCCCTCTATAAGTGCCACACAGAAGAGTGCAGACGCTCTCAGATCACTCCAGTCTCCACTGCCATCTGAGGGTCTGCAGGTGAGAACTATTCAGTGGAGCTATCAGTCCCTCCACTCCCACTGAGAATCATGAGACATCATCGTGTGGGATAGTCATCCTCTAAATTATGAGATGGTCTGTTACATGCAGCAATAAATCACTGAAAAAACAAAACCTACAGCTCGGGGAATGGGTTGCGGAGGAACACATCCTATAACTGCAGAACTGTAGAGTAGAAGAAACCTTAACAGTCATATGGCGCACTTTCCAGTTTACAGGGAAACCTGATGCTCAGAGAAGCCATGACCTGCCACAGGTCTCCCAGCAAATTAGTAGTAGAAGCAAAACCCCAAGTTTTCTCCATGTGATGTCCTTTCACTACTAAAAAACGCCTCAGCTTCCTCAGTTTGAGTGCTGTCAACACCCCTTCATGAATCAGGGGCACTAACTTTGCAGAAAGACTAAAATTCTCACCTTCTGGCTTCCAAACACGGCTGAGAACAGCTGTGCCACGTCTACATTCTCAATCCCATTCAGAAGACAGACTTCAAGAAGCACAAACCTTTTGGAATCCACGTCCAATGCGGTAACCTGAGCAAAGCTTGTAACAGGCATCTGGGAAACAAGGGCACGGCCAGGGGCAGAGGTTGCAACACCTACTGTAGAGGTCCACTCAGACCTCAGGGCCCATAATTCTCCCCCACACTGTTCATTTCTGTCATCCTCGGGCATTCACTCAAGTCTCAAACCACAATCCCCTCAGGCAAATCTGTCTTTTCCTCTACTGGAGGCAATTCTCTCCTCCTAACTCATCCTCCCACTGCTGTCCTGCCTTGCTTCCAGCTCTTTTCTTCTGTGCCCTCTGGGAATCAGTTACATTTTCAAATAGGACTACCGCACCCTCATCAAAGAATGCCCCCGTAGAGCATAGCATGTGAGAGTGGACTTGGAGTCAACAGCCTGAACTTCTAATCTAGACTCCACCATTTACTAGTTGTTACCTTTAACAAGTCACTTAACCTCTCTGAGCTTCAGTTTCTTCCACTGTAAAATGAAGGTACTCATTGTGAAGACTAAATAAGGCTATGCACACAAACACACCGCTTGGTGCCTGGCACACAACTACCACTAAAAAACAATGTTAGCTCTGTATCCTCACCTCCACTGGAATCTAGACCACCACTGCTGGACAGCAGTGCCCTTGTAAGACTCTGAAATGTGATTTGCTCATTGTCCCCAGATTCTATTTACCATAGCATTAGGAAGTATGTTTAGTAACTTTCCATTGATTCCTGATCATTGGTCTTCATAAAAAGAAGCAAGAAAATAAAAGGACAATACCACTTTTCCTTTTAGACAAACATCAGCTGCTTGTAGCAAATTCTACCCTTCCTGGCCAGTGTCATCTCACAAACTCTTGGTCATTTTCTTATATTCACCACCATCTTTTCCATTCTTCAACCTTCAATATCCTTGTGGATGACACCTAAGCCCAAGGAACTTGCAATGCCTTCATGGAATGACTTTCATGCTGCTCTACTTCAGGACCCGTTCCCGTGGATCTTCTTAGAATTGCCATCTGGAAGAATCCTAAACACTTATAAACTACTTGTTGACAGCTCACCTCTAGATCCTTCCAGCATTCTCACTCCCACCTCTGTACCTGCTTGGATCCTCGGGAGCACCCCAACTTCTGATTCCTTCTGATGCCCCTATCAGCCCCTCCCGACCTCAGTGCCCACCCTCCCAGCCCAACTCTGTGATTCATTCTTTCCCTGACTCTCTTACCAGCTTTCTCAGTGTTTCTGCCTGAGGAGTTCAAATCAAAATTAAACTTCTATTTGCAGTTCGTTTTTTCAGTTCCATCTACGTTGCATAGATTCAACTCTGAAGGCTATGTCCTAGTACTTTCACTGTTCTCTTCTCATGCTCACAGTCACTTCTGGGTCATGCATAACACCCAAAGATTACTCCACAAGGACATTAATGAAAAAAGTAATATACCAATAATATGATAAAGAGAGAGTATGGGGAAAACCATACTTAAAGGTGGGAGACAGGAATAACCTGGGATAAGCGTGAAGGACAGACTATGTGGGTTTTGTCCCAGCACATATGAAGAAGAGCTTTCCCTGTATTTTCACAGTCTGCTCAGGGCTTGCACCCAGCTCTGTGCTCATGAAACCTTGGTAATGTAGTCCAGCAGACTCGTGACTAGACTGTCTTCTTTGGCCAAGAAGAAAATCATCAAGGAATGTTTCCCTTGAATTGTAATATAATTATTAGTGCTTTTTCACATCCATACCCCCAAAAAGCACATATTAGGAAAACACTCCTAATGAAGATAACTTAGATGCCATTCAGCATACTCTAGACAATTCCCTGACTCCCAGGAGCTATCAATTTAAAATAAGAAATGAACTGACTTTTAGTAAAGACAATATACATGGTACATCTTTTAATCATCATCATACAGATATTAGATCTGACATTAATTTATCTCAAGAGTAAAATTTCAGGAGAAAGGGGAGTTTATAACTAGAGTAAATAGAATGGAAAGTAGCTGAGTTCTAAGCACAGGCCAGGAGAAGCTCAGAAAGCCACTTGTAGTTTATAGTCACCCATTTCAGAAGGCATTTTAATGAGAAGTAAGAGATGGTTACATAAATATTGGGGAGGAAGAAGCACTTGTCCAGTGGGTGGTCTGAGGACCAGCAGAAGGATGTGGGCTGGAAATGCTGAGATAGAGATTGTTCTGCGGGTGTGCTCAAGACATGCGAAGAGCATGACCTGGGAGAGCTAGGATTCTGGGAATGTGGGGCAAGGGAAAACTGTGGTGACTGTCCTACAGCTGAGATTCAGAAACCAAGTCAGGAAGTGTAGAATGAAAGGAGGCCACCCCAGAAAAACATAGCACCAGAGCAGTGGACAGAGCTCTCACCCCTGGTGGCAGAGCTGAGCCTCTCAACCGCACACAGTCATGTGTGGCGCATGCAGGCTGGTGCCCGAGCCTCGCCCAGCAATAACAGTACATGTGTGTCCACTCTTATACAACATATCCTTTCCCCTGGGCCTCACTTGAGATGCTGGGGCTCACCTCTAGAGAGCTCTATGGGGCATTGGAACCCAGAGCAAAGCAAACTCAGCCACAAATATGAGGTTTGGACCTCAGCACATACTTTTTTGAATAATAAGTTCTCCAACACAGCCAAGGAGAACATCATTGGGCTCATTCACGTATCATGGTGTCTTTTACTTATTAGTTCAAACTCTAATAGATTTTCCTTTTTAGCACATTGAAGCATTGTCCTTTGCCAACCTTGTACATTTATGAATAGTCACCTAGGATAAAAAATCTAATACATATATGCAATTTTTTAAAATGTGGCAGTAGTTATTGTGAATTTAGGTGAGGATTTAAGACCTGAAGTAAAGTTTCCTCAGTGACAAAGTGAAATTATTCTCCCTTCTATATGAGATCATAGCGGAAACCTGCAATTCAGAAACTAGAAGAGAATGAGAGATCACTGAGGCCTGACTCTGGATTCTAGCCCAACTCTCATTTTTTAACCAAAGAAAAAGGAGCTCATGCATGTTGAGCGACTACCTCATGGCGACCTTCTTGTTGGGGCTGGCGTGGAAGCAGAGCCTTGTCTCCCGGCTCTGGGCCCTCTGCTCCATCCACAGAGTCACAGCCTGGGGACATGCGGCTGCACAAATACTGTGCAACCATTAAATAAACAAACAGCCGCGGCTTATACGTCAGCTACTAGGAAAATAAATATGTAAAAATTTCTTTCCTTGATACCTTTAGTAAATGTTACACGGTTATAAATATCATATAATGTTACCTATTTTTACTGTCGTAAATAGTTATATAATTAATATCCTCATTTGGTGATGGATATGAGCATGTCTACTCACAGGAATTGCCACTTAGAAAAGAGTAAAGATGCCAGTGGACTTAGAACACCCTTCCAGCTTCCCTGGGGATTGCCTTCTTCCCTTCTGAAAAGTTGTCATTTATTGAATTTATTTGTATAGCTATTGCCAATTTTCCCTCGCATGTCTTTTTTTTTTTTACTTCCACCAGCAGTGTAACCGCTTTCCCAGACCCTAAGGCAGTGATTCCTAATTTGGAATCATTGGAATTCTACCTTCACAACTGACTTAATTGAAAGTTTATGTGCCACACACTAAGCGCTCAACAAATGCTAGTTTTACTTGGTTTATTTAGTACTTTAACTTAAGGTGATATACATGTTTTTATATTTGTCTTGTACTAAACAGTAGTAGTTATGCTTTTAAATTGCTGGTATGTAATTTATGTGTTACTGTAAGACACATAACTATAAAAATTTTAAAAAATAGTTTGAAAAGTACTATCTTAAACAACAGAATATTTTCAAATGTCTGGACAGTTCCAATTTGATAGATTAAGTGAAGTTCTATCTCATTGCTGTGTCCCCTGTTTTATGGTACTGTCTTCAAGGTAACAACAAAATATGTGTCAATGAAACGAAACACTGTCTTATTCTAAATGTTAAATTTACTTTAAATAAATTCTTATTATTTTTCTTCTCAAATAAACATATTCCCAGAACGTTCTAGGAGCTTCTGTTTTGGCAAAAATAAAAATTCTTATCACATGAAGAACCTGCACAGTAAAGAAGAAATTTATTTTAAATTTTAAGTTGTCAGTGAATTTTGAATAGCAACGTCCAACTTGAACCCATGAGAGGTAGTTAACCTTTTAAATAAGAGTTCTGATGAGTTTTTATGTCAGCAGTAAATCCCTAATTATTGTTACAGAAAGCCAAGATTTGGGAAAAAGTATGGTCCTCAAAGTCATGGCTAAATCTAAACTCTTAAGTGCCTGGAAATTATTTATTAATAAAATTAATTGTATAAAAAGCTTAGTGCTTTTTTCAACCAGGCTGCCGGAGAAGGAGCTTCTCTCAGCTGCACAGACATTAGGGTGCAGCTGTCTAGGGTGGGTTCTTAAGGCCCATCCAATTGCAGGGAGAGGCAGTGGCTCAGGACAGCACATGGACATAAATGAAACAATTCCTAAAGCAAGTTGAAAAATTCTGCATAATTTCAGGAACCTGAAAAGAATTAAAAGGTCAAGACTACAATCCCCACGGAAGAGATTTTCTTGTTGCTATTAAAAGGGCACTCAAGAAGTACAAAGCTGCAAACGACTCACTAAATCTACTTCATTCTGCTCCAAGTACCTAAAGGTACAAGGAATTGCAATCTTCTGCATTCCTTCTGTAGGGGCAGTACCAGAAATAGAGAAAGAGAAGCCCTAAGAGCAGATGGCAGTGGAGGAGAGGGAGGTGGAGAGACCAAAGAGTCTGTTACAAGGGGTGGGAGAGGGGATAGCAGCTGTGGAGGCAGAGTCTGCACAGCCCTCCTCCTTCTTCTCAGATCAGCCCTCGCCTCCCATGCTGTGACTGCAGTGGGAAGTACCTTGGTTTTACCTGACTCCACGCACCAGCCACAGTTGCTTGGTCAAGAGCATCTGTCCTGAGCTGAGCCAATCATATCTCCTGTCCTCCCTCTCTACCACCCTTCATGCACAGCCAGTGGGTCCTGAGGGTGGCGTTGACCCGAGCTAGGCAAGTCAGATTTTTTTCACTAGAAAAGGAAAGTAACAGAGGCTTTTGGTAGTAGAAGTTGTCAGCTATGAAGTTCAGGGGATTCCAGTGAGTTTTGTGCTCTTCACCCTCCTACACGCTCCAAAGCAGGCCTTGGTAACTACATTCCCCAAGCCGCTCGTGCCAAATTTTCCTAGGGTTCTCAAGGGCCCCTGGCTAGAGGGGCGTTGAGAGTGGAGTCTCCTGTCATTAGCTGGCATCAGAGCCCTGTTCTCTTGGTGTCAAACTGCTCATCCTAACTATGATTTGCGGGGAACAAGAAACCCATTCAGAGAAGGGTGGGCAATCTGAGAAGGCTAATTAGGGCACCCACAGTGAGCCCAGGCTAGCTTTAGAGCATTCTCAGAAAAAGGCGCTGAGCAGGCTGTGCAGGGGCATCACACAAACTGCTCACTCTAAAACATCAAGACCCAGGCCCAGTTTCTGCACACACCACCACCCGACTGCTGCAGCTGGCCTACCAGCTTATTTCTCACAGACTCCTGGGACTCAGCTGGAACAGCCACTCTCCCAGCCTGGCGCAGAGGCCTCTGGAGCAGGAACCCGAGTCCTGCCAGGTGCTCCCTTTTTAGTGGGATGGCAGGGGACAGTTTGAGTTACAGTTTAGATTCTACTAGGGTAGCCTCAAGGAAATGGCACAGTAATTCAGAATTGTAACAGTTTCTTATAAATTGTTGATTCTTACTTCTTAACAAAACAAGTAGAAAACAGACATCAGGAAAGATTATTTGTCAGTCTCTGAACAGCCACAATCAGTATTTTCAGTACTGACTTCCCTGGTCACCAGAATGTCATTGCTTCAGCACCAGGGCCCTGAGCATGTTACTCATGCCACTGGTCCACACGGCAAACCCCTCCAACTCCTCACCCAGCCTCGGGGCCGAATACATCAGCGAGTTTCAGCGGGCTACTTGTAGAAAAATCATTGTTGCTCAATACTCTTATAATATTGTCATTAATTGGCCCCATTCTTTTGACTTTGAACAATAGTATCTTTTCCGATTGCGTTTCCATTAAGAATAATTGATATGTGTATTAAATAATATTTCTGTCCCATGAAATAATTTTCTTGCCTGAAATATAATATATAATTGTAATTCCTTTTCTTATATTCAGAAAGCCAGCATTATTCTATCATTTAAGTAAAATTGCCCTCTTCTTGAACAAATTTTATATAACATTTGCTTCTAACTTTTGTTTTTCCCAAAAAAAGCAAATGCAGCCTTTGAAACAGTCACTCATTAAGAATAAATATCAACACAAGTATGTAACCAAAAAATGTGGATTTAAAAGTAAATAATTAATTTGGATAATTGGCATTCATTGAGTGGTACTAGTAGTAAATATGATTACCATGGATTTTAGATAGCAACACTTAAAGCACTACAAAAGTGATTTACAAAGTAGAGTGGGAGAAAGACTGAGTAAACATATAAGAATAAAGAATGAATTTTAGTTGGCGCTGTTTTTTAAAGTAAGAGAACTAGGCCTTCAGTAGAGAGAGAATACACAATCTGTTCTCCTAAGGGAAAGTAGTTAAGGCAATGAGACTAGAAACAAGTGAAATGACCATGTTTAAATTTGCTCTAGGACAGAGGAGCTAGGACGAACTCCTGTCATTGTAATGAAAGCTGTGATGTCAACTCTAAGCAAAACTGCCAAACCCCTTGACCACACAAGACATTTACGCATGGAGTCTCAGAGTCAGCTAGAAATGTCTGTTTGATAAGAAGGGACACTCGATTCAAGAAACAAAAATAGAGATAATCATAATAAAAATCACAATGATCAACTTTATAGAAATCATATATGTTTATTAATCAAGAGTGTTTACATAATGAAAAGAAATATTTAAGTTAATTCAAGTTTACCACATATATTTTTATCTGAAAACGAAGACTCGGAGTAGCAGCAGAAGCACTGATAGTATATTTAATTTGTTAAAAGTAGCCATGGTACTTTTGTAAAGTAAGGACAACAAGACTCTACTATAAACTTCAAAATTGCTAAGAGACTAGATCGTCATTGTTCCCACAACAAAAAGAAATGATAATTATGTGATGTGATAGAGATGTTACCTGACACTACAGTGGTAATCATAGTGCAACATAGAAATGGATCAAATCAACACATAGTATATTGTAAACTTACACAATGTTATGTGTTAATGATATCTCAATAAAAAAATAGCCATGGCAATGTGTGACAGTGATAGTAAGCTGTCAAAATAAACACAATCTTAAAAAATAAAGTACAGGCATATCTCATTTTATTGCACTTTGCAGATATTGTGTTTTTTACAATTGAAGATCTGTGGCAACCCTGCGTTGAGCAAGTCTATCAGCGCCATTTTTCCAATAGCATTTTCTCACTTCGTGTCTCTGGTGTCACATTTTGGTGATTCTCACAATATTTCCAACTTTTTCGTTATTATCATATTTGTTATGGTGATGTGCTGTCAGTGATCTTTGATGTTACTACTCTAAGTGTAACACTAGTAATTATCAACCAGTAAGATTTTACTTTTGTAAAAGTCGAGTTAGCGCTGGTAAGAAAGTATTAAGCTACTTTGCTAGAGAGAAGTAAGCAATTGTTTTAGCTCTGATGTCTTAGGAAAAAAATCTTCCAAAATATGTGTATGTGTGTGTGTTTGTGTGTGTGCGTGTAGAATTTCAGGTACTACACATTGATGTTGTATTCTGTATCTTTGATAATGTATTCTAAGGTTAAAAAAAATACTTCTGAACCTGACACTGTGTACCCTGGTGCTCTTTCAGCCATGCTTTCTGCCATCTTGGCACATCTTGCTGTTGTACCTAATCTCAATTTCTAAAATATATTACATTAAGAATGCACCTAAACCCCTTAATACTTTGATACCAGACAATTTGAAATAAATGGATAGTAAATTTATACCAATCATTTTAACTGACATTAAACTGCAATACTATTGAGGATAAGAAAATAACACTGTGCTGAATCATGTCTGCTCTTCCCTTAAACTCTGTGTTCAAAGTCCCCAGGGACATCACTTAATGTCACTTGAAAACTTGGCATTTTCCCCACAGTGGTTATTTCTTTACTGAAGAAATTGTTAAATATGTGTATTTTACTGCTTTTCTTTTCATGTACGTTCCTGACCAAAAATTTTAAAGAAAACTACAGTAGGAAGGAGTGCCATATACTAATCAGATCTGTATTGCTCCATCTGTTTTCAATTCCAATTTTAAAAGTTAGATATATAATTTTTGTACCTCTGCACTGAAAATATTTTAACAAGAGTTTACTAACACATTAGATCTAAAACATGAATTATCCTATGGGCCTATAGACAAAGTAGACATGAGGTAAATCTCTCATTAAAATTCAGCAATGAGTCCTAGCTAATGCAATAAGACAAGAAAAGAAAAGAAAAGGTATACACATTGGGAAGAAAGAAATATAACTGTTTTGTTCACAGATAATGTAATCAATGATTGTCTACGTAGAAAATCCAAAAGAATCTAACAAAAACTCCTGGAACTAATAAGTGATTATAGCAAGGTTGCAGGATACAAAGTTAATATACAAAAGTCAATCACTTTCCTATATACCAGCAATGAACAAGTGGAATTTGAAATTGAAAACATGATACCATTTACATTAATCCCCCAAAATGAAATACTTAGTTATAAATCTAACAAAATGTGTGCAAGCTTATGTACATACGAAACTCTGATCAATGAACTCAACGAACTAAATAAATGGAGAGATATTCTGTGTTCATGAATGCGAAGACTCAATATCATCAAGATGCCAGTTCTTCCCAACTTGATCTATAGATTCAGTGCAAGGAAGTGTGTAGAGCTGTCAGCCTTGGAAGATAGAAATAGTGGCCTCCTCTGGAGCAAAGGGCAGGCTTGCTTACTGCCCTGTATAATAGAAATAACACCCCTCCCCAGGGCAAAGGTCAACAGACTTCCTGCCCATTATCAAAGATTTGAGTTCCTTAAGCTCTGAGTTCTTGCAACCCTCTGCGTGTCACCTGGCCTACTGTGTATCACCCTGTAGGAAGTGGGATTTAGTGAACCGGTGCAAATGCTGATACTCTGGCCACTTCTATTGCTGTGTCCTTAAGTCGTCTGTTTCTGACCCATGGGTCTCGTGTCTTTTGCCAGCATCTGTAAGACCATGGTAGGCTAACTTATTGGTTTGCAGGTAAGGTAAAATATCAGGCCTTTTACAGTTCCTGACAAGCCCTTAAAGTAACTAGTAGTCTTAGGAACAGAGAGCTATCCAGAACAATATGCATGGATGGTCTTCATAGAAGACTTCACGCAACCAAAACTTTAATAAGTCTCTCTGACCTCTTTTATTTGTACCCCAAGTAGAAGGAGAGGCACCAAGCTATTATAGACCTACGGCTTGTGCAAGCCACCTGGAGACCTAGTGACCAGAAACTTTCCATGGGGAGCAAAGACAGATGGGCATAATTTCCAAAATGGACCCATGTGCCTCTCGATCATCCAAAAGACAGTACATTATCTTAATTTATGGTGATTTGATTCATTAAAAGCTTGTGATGGGCCAAAGATACACTTCTAAGAGGAGTGAGGCACATGGCAGTTGTAAGCAGATTAACACATTTAGTGAATATCAAACTCTGAACTAACTTTTGTGTTCTAATCAATCAAAAGGTACAACAAATTTAATTAAGTAGATTAAATGATATTTAATGGTATGCCTGATTATTACTCTGCAATAATGAACAAGAAGCTCATGTAAATAACTATAATTGGTCTTACTTTAAAATATGATAGTTAGGACTGTTTGAGATAAGCTGGAGAGAAGGAAGGGGAGAAATAGATAAAAGTTAGTTGCTCTGAAGCCACTCTCAAGACTCCTGGATCTACATGTAACCCAGGAGATCGAGGCAGACGGCTGTGTCCCTAGATCCTCCTGCACTGTGGTTCTCAGGGATGCCACAGGGCCGAAGCAGCTTCCTGAGTCGTGTTTACACATCCATGTGTATAATACCCCTGACAGTGGGGATGAACCACCATTCAATCATCCCTTACACCCCTCTAATTAACAATTAGATTTCAAAAGCATTGTATCATTACATGATAATTTATTCCTCAAACCTGTAGGATACTGAGCTAAAAGAAAATCAAATTTCAATGGCTTCTTTTCTTTTAAGGACCAAGATGTTCTTTCACACTTGTTAGAATCCGGATTAAAGGATAAATCCTCAAATCAATGGAAACAACTTAAGAAATGGAAAGAGAGAGAAATATTTCATTCATATATACACAGTTTGCACTGTGGCAAAAATAGAGTGATATTTTAAAAAATTAGAATTTTTTGAAATTGTATAGATAGTAACGACTTTGTTCTGCTTACACTCCCTTTGATTTACCAAACCAAACTTGCTCTTAAATGGGCATTTCTAGCATTGAGCGCTAATAACAACAGCTTTTTAAAATTCTTATTTTTCCCAGGTCAAAGACCAAGGACAGAGGTCATCGAGAAGTCAAGTCTAATCTACCTACGTATGTGATAGCCTTAACCATGGATGTTCAAGCCGGACACTGCCAGCAGAACCACATCTCTTCACCCATGGGTCAGTTTTTACTAATAATCTCAGAGACTTGAGGATATCAAAGGAAATTCTTTATTAAGAACCAAAGTTATAGATTCCTATCTTGGGTTCATTACTTTGAATTTTTGACCCAAATCATATATATCTATTGGACCAAGTTCAATTCTATGATCTTTAGAAGATGCAACCTACAGCTGGAGAGAAACAGATACAACACCAATATCTTATCCTCTCTGAAGCCCAACTGAGAGCCCCTGGAGTCAGAAGTTTTCAAGACAAGAAAAAGTCATCATTCTTCTGAACAGAGAGAGTAGAGGCTATTCAAACATTCAAGTTTAAATTGTTAATATGACTTGTTAGAATGTGATGGAGCAAGCCTCATACCTTCTAAGTTTCATGATTTTTCTCCAGAATAGAGATGGATGACCTTGAAGGCCAGTTTCCCCATAAATGTCTTTATTCAGTGATAAAATTAATTTCCCTGTAAAATAATTCCCATAAAAATGTTAAAAATATGTCATAGTCTCTCACTAAAAGGAAACAAAGCAAATTGAGCAGTTGAATAGCAGTGTAATAAATTCCATAGAAGGACCTTTAGGCAGCATTATGTATAATAGTGAAACTGGATATAATCCCATCTCTATGGAAGAAGAAATAAACAGATCATGGTATTCTTGTTCTTTGGAATACCTCTAAAACTTCTAAAAAGGTAAGTTAGAGTGACGTGCACTGATAAGGAGAGATGTCTATGATATATGGTTTGGGAAACAGCAAACTGCAAAACGATGTAGTTATGTAATTTATGTTAAAAAAAAAAACTTTGTGTATTTATAAATTCACAGGAAATGTCCAGAAGAATAAGCTGCAACCTGTTAACAATAGTTCCTTCTGAGAAGGGGAGTGAGTTTGCAGGGAAGGGGATAAAAGGAGAAGGTTTCATTTTACTCTATATAGATCAGTGTAATTTGACTTTGTTTTACAGCATGTATTTCTTTCATCATTAGAAAAATGAGTAATGTGACCGTTTGGTGCAGGGCAACAGTATTATGTTCACCAGTCTCTGTACTGTATGTTACTGCACAGCACGGACTGCAGGAGAAAGCCCAGAGCAGCAATGAAGATAAAGAAGACATGACACCTGCAAAAAGTCAGTGGAGTATTTCTACATAACAAACCTTCCAGGTGAGTGACCGTCAGTATCTTCCACTACCCCAGCTCTCGCAATAAACCTAGAACCTGCCCAGGGTAAGCCGGAGGACCACGTCCGACTAGTCCACTCCCCACCAGGGGCCAGTTTGTGCAGGGTGACTGCCATCAAGCAGACAATGGACTCAGGATGGGGCGTGTGCCTTTGGGGAGGCTGGAAGAGAGAGACAAAGTAGAATCCCAGCTAAGTGCACACACCTGAGAGGCAGAGTTCCAGGTGGAGACTCAAAATGTCCCAAGAAACTGTGTGAAGTGAAGGAAGCTAATCGACCAGTCTGAGCCTCAGTGTCCCCCCCTGTAAAATGGGGATCACAGGCCTACTTCACAGAGCTGTTGGGGAAGATACATAAAAGTGCCTGTGACAACCAGTGTCCACATTATTAACAAAGTCATATCTGACTTCAGAATAATTGATGAAAAGAATAATGATGAGACCAAAGACGAGATGCCCAGCTTTGTAAGCAGCCCCAGCAGCATGAGAACGAGAGGAGCTCCAAGTAAGCAGGGTTCTTCACAGCGCCACTGGAGAGGAGAAACATGGGCTACCCCAGGATAAGCGGCTATTGTACAGGATTCGTGTAGTGAAGGTGGGTCCCTAAAGATACTGTAAAATACAGTTACACACAGTGGCTCCTAGGAAACAACTACAAAGCAATCAACGCAGCAGATAGGAATGGGAAGGGGGCGAGCAGAGAAGGGTCAGAGCTACAAAATCTGATGGAAGACACTGAACCATGACGAGAGCCCAGCTCTGTCAACAGCTGCTGTGGTGGCGCCAGGAGATCAAACGTCTGAGACAGCCATTGTGGGGACTGCTGGGAGCACAGTGGTCACTGCAGCCACACCCCAACAGCAGTGCATCGGAGCACACACACCCTGAGACTTTCCTCTCCGTTAATCCTTGTTTTAAGATGATGAATATCCTCATGTTACAATGTTTCCTTCCAAAACTGTGGACGAGTGTCATCAGAACCCCCTGAAAAATGCACAGGCCAGAGTAGGATGGAACACTGGGGGCTGGGGGAGTGGCGCTGCACCTGAGCACATGGGCTATCACCTGGGCCTGTTGAACATGAGAGAAGAACCTGAGGATGTGGTCTAACGAGAATTCCCTGTCTTGCCACATTCAGAGACACTACAGAGTTTCTTGTCCTTTCATTACAAAAATGTTAAAGTATTCATGTGTCATTAATTCATAAAGAGGTGAATTCTTGACAAAGTGACAGGGTCCAGTTTCCATGACCAGGTTTTTCAGTTGTTTTGATAATATCCCACATTCAGGAATCGGAAATGAAACTTATTGGAATGTGTAATGTAAACAAGGACTTTTTTTCACGTAGATCAACGCCCAGATTTTTAGAGATGACATAAATCGTGAAAGCTGCTAACCATTCCTCCACAGGTTTCAATAAAACTTTTAAGTTAATTTACCAATCTCACGAAAAGAGAATTTGGCAATTCAAGTTTTTTGTTTTTGCATTCAAGCGTACAGTACAGCCAAGAGAATGAGCAGAAAAAAATTAACAGGAAGGTCTTGGTTGCATTTTATCTTTTGCAAATAATCAGGATATTTTATGTTCTGTTCCTTTCACCACTCTAATCAATTTTTAAAGAATACGGTACATCTGACTATCCCTGGGCGTGTTTATCCTGGAACCTTGCCGGAATCCAAAGCAGAGATGTTAAAGCTGACGGGTTTCAAATGCTGCCCAAGTGCTGTCTACCTTGAACGTCCCTCTCCCAAAGCTGGACCACTGGTCTCTTCCTGAGGGATCAGAGTCATCACCCGTGTCCCTGAGAGACTGGCCACTCAGGCCTGAGCTGAGATTAGGCGATCAATCTAAAGGGCAAAATGCTTAAGCTATTCTCATCTCAAGGATGCTGTTTTGGAGGCCTCTGCACTGGAATGGGTCGGTGAAAACGGCCTACTAGATACTTGTCATTATTGTTCCTGTTATTGTTTTGATTCACACAGAAAAAAATCACTACCTGAGAAAATGAATTTAAAATTGATTTTTAACTTGGGGAGAAAAAAATTGAGAATTTCAAACCTGGAAATGAAAAAAAAGACTATGATAAATATGCTGAAGGCTTTAATGGAAAAAGTAGACAAGCTGCAAGAACAGATGGATAATGTAAGCAGAAAGATGGAAATTCTAAAAAAACCAACAAAAAAAAAATGCTTGAGTTCAAAAACACTATAACAGAAATGAAGAATGGGATCGTTAGTAAACTGGACAAAGCTGAGGAAAGATTCTCCGAGCTTGAGGACATAACAATGGAAACTTCTAAAATCCACTGTTCTTTTCTCATGAATTCTTTGTTTTCCATTGATATTAACAGAAAAGAATAATAGTATAAATAGAATAGTGAGGCAGCTGTGCATCCCCAATTATATTTTATTTAAGCTAATCTTGAAGTTAGTTTACTTTGCTTAGTGTAATGTAGTGGAATGGATTAGCCAAACACGATGTGTGGCAGGGAAGGAAGAGGATGGGTCAGATGGTGTGAAAAACTGGTTGCAAATTGGCAGATGTTAATAATAACTGTTGACATCCATTGGGTGTTCAGTCACTGTTCTAAGCACTTCACTGGTAGTTACTCTTTCAGGTCTGACAACACATTCAGGAGTAGATATTAGTATTATCTCCACTTTGCAGATGATGAAACTGAGGCTCTGAGTGGGTAAACAACTTGCCCAAGATCATACAACTAGTCATTAGTAGAACCAGAATAATGCATTCGTGGATCGTTGAGAATTAACTTTACATGGTGAAGAAAACAAGAATGTCATTAATTATCAAAGAATCTTAATTTGAAGGAATTAAAATGTAATCTATTTGAATCACTAGATATTGGTGCCAATTTTATTTCACATGATATTTTTCTTAAAGTTCAAGTACATAAATAACTGTATGTATAAAATTAATGCAAGACTATTTCAAAAGGAGTGTTTTTTTACAAGGTATGATTTTTTTACTTTTCAGAGATCAGTTAATATTGTCAAGATAACTAGCCATATTTCTGGAAATAGAGGTAAATATTTCTGCTTCTTAAATTAGTCTCTTCTTTGAATTGATGTGTTACTAATAATTTATCATTTGAATGATCTGTCTCTTTTAAGAGTCACTGTAATTGTTTCTTAAGAGTCCTAACTTTGTGTGTGTGTGTGAGTTGTTCTCAACTGGGGACAGTCTCCTCACCCAGGGAATACCAGGCAGTGTCTGGAGACATTTTTGATCATCACAACTTGGAGGAGAGTGAGGTGCTACTGGCATTTAGTGGGTTGAGGCCAGAGATGCTGCTAAACCTCCTACAGTGCACAGTGCACACGACAGTCCCCCACAGCAAAGAATGTTAATAGTATCAAGGTTGAGAAACCCTGATGTGTGTGTGTGGGTGGGTGTGTGGGTGGGTGTAATATGTATGTATATCAATGTCATTCTAAAACATAGGGATACAAAAATAAATTAATTTTTAGATGATACTTTGTTTTCAAATGCAAATATTTATTCTTTATCATTCAGTTATAATTGATCGCTTCCAAACATATTGTCACTTGATAAGATTCTATAAATATGTATTGAGCACCTCTTCTTTGCCAGGCACTATGCTAGACACTAGAGGTAGACATCATTCCCGCCATCATGAATCTTAGTATATCCTTCTAAAGGGACCTGAACATTGTTTTTGTATCAGCCTAGATTAGACTATTTCATATTATGATATTTTCCCAAAAAAGAGGAAAGAAAATTGGCTGTTGACTGTCTCAACTCAAGATACAAATGTAAAATCAAATTAAATGAAAATAAATTAAATGGAATCAATGAAACTGGTCATTGTTGGCTTGAGTAGGTTGTTGGAAAGTGTTGGCGATGTCAAACCACTGATTTTTCTTTTCTCCTGTCCTTTGGGGGTAAAGTTTCACAGATATCATTGCTCTTACTAAAAGTAGTTGTCTCCTAGGACATAGTGAAAATGACATTTGGAATTTTAAAAAGGTTCTTTTCTAGTCCTACTCTTCCCATTTAGTGACACTGTTACTTTTATGCATAATATGGCAGAACTAACCTTATGGATGAATGAAATGAGTATAGCAACTTAAAAGCACTCAAAATATTTATCCCCATTATGCCTGAAATTGCAGCACTTGAGAATAATTCCTTTGGGTAGGCATTATGTCTTCAAGAATTTTGTATTAAAATGCAGATACTCCAGAGAGAAGGAGAGAGAACATAAAAAGTAAAGTTTGTAAAAGATTTTATTTTAAATTTTCCTACTTTGGGGATTTAGAAAAGATACTGACTTGGAAAAATATGAGGGGAGAAAAGCAAATTACAAATTTCAAAATAGCAGGTACAATATAAGATACATATTATATACTTTGTGTATAATATGTGACATATAATACACTCTCAATGGTGTGATGTTAGGGGATTTTTATTATTTACTTGCTCATACTCACACATATTTTCTTTCTTTTCCAGTTAACGTGTCCTATTTATGTCAGTTTTTCATAAAGTTAATTATTTAGGTCAAAAAGAAAGCACTGAGTCCTCAGGTAGGTTTAAGCTCAAACTACACAAAGTGTTCTGGAGATCTGGAGGGGGGGGGCACATTTTGGCACACGAGAACATGTGCAGTCCATGAAGGACCCGGGATGGAATCGCAGAGATCTAACCCTTGACACAGCTCCTGTCGAAGTTAAGCATGTTTCCACTGAGCGGGCCATTGAGCTTACACAGGATATAACGCACGCTGGAGACAGCGGTGTGACTTTGTCTTGGGTCGGGGATGAGTGTCACTACATGAGGAGCAAGAGATGAGATTGTTTTCTTGGCAGATTACAGTTACATTCTGCTCAGCATGAGCCGTAAAGGCACAAGCCCTTTTTCAAAATCTATGACACACTGAAAACATTTCATGCTCAATGTAAACAACCAAACCTACTGCACAGACATGCCAAACAGTCTGCCACCGTCCTCAAAGGAAGGCTACAGACAGACACACTTCTAACTAAACCACCACATCTAATGGCTGAGAATTCTGCTAATGACATACTTGATTCAAAGAAATGCAATATCAGAACTTCGGAATATAGAAGTGTTTGTTACAGCCAATTTTTGGTTAACAGCTTGTAAAATACTCAGAAATAAATGGTGAAGGTTGTTTTCTGTTTCAGTGTGATTATATACAATGTTTCCATGCGTTTCACCAAGCATACATCGAGTACCTGCTGTTTCAGCTGTGCTAAGTTTGAAGCTAGAAAGATGAATAAGCTATGATCTGTGCACACAGGGCTTAGAGGTCAACGAGGGGCACCAGCCCGTATGGTGTGTGTATGATGCCATGGAGCACAGAGAAGGGATGCTGTGGGCATGGGGGTGCTGGGAAGGTTTGGGAGGAGATGATGCTGGAACCGAGTCTTGCCAGACAGACAGGGTGGAAAGGAAAGATGTTTCAAGCTGACATAAAAGTACAGAGACATGCAAGAGCCCAGAGTTTTAAAAAACTGCAAATATTTCCAAAAGATTGAATTGGACTTCCACTTCTGGCCAAGATGGAGTAACATGGACTGGGTTTACCCTCCCATCAGAAACAACTTAAGAAACAGGCAAAATATAGAAAACACTCGTTTTCAGACTCTGCACACCAGGGAGTGAGGACAGTGACCCCTGAGAGAGGGGAAACCAATGAGGGGAGCCCTGTGGTCATCCTAGCTCACTGCCTGGAGAGAGTCTCCAGGGTGCAGCTTAGAGAGTGGGAGCCCATGTGGAGCCTGAGTGTCCGGGGAGGCCATGGCATCTTCAGTTCTCAGGAAGAGAAGCAGGGAGGGGAGCGCTGCACAGGGAGAGAGCTCCAGAGACCCACAGAGGCCCCCAGAGTCTTCAGGGGAGTACTGATCACCTGAGGATGGGGGAGCTACCCGAGGCTCAAGAAAGAACCATTGGATAGGAGCAGAGGGAATAGTCCTTGAATGAAAAACCTGGTAACTCACAGGGCATCAGATACATTGCTTCAGTAGTGTGGCAAAATTAGCTCTAGAATAAAGGCCACTCTCATCCTGCCTATCAAAGCTTAAAAGAAGCTTCAAAAAGATGACACTGTTTCCAAGTTTTTTTAACTGCTTCCCAGAATAAAGCTCAAGAAAATATTTATAGGAATAGAAAAATATCCAGCACCTAAGAAGGTAAAATTCACAATGTCTGGTATCCAGTGAAAAATGACAAGGTGTGCAAACACGCAGGAAAATACAATGAATAATGAGGAGAAAAATCAGTCAATAGAAACATACCCAGAAATGACACAGACATTAAATTAGACAAAGATAGAATTAGTATATAAAGACATTAAACAGTTATTATAACTATATTCCATTTCTTTAAGAATCTAAAGGAAAGACTGAGCATATTAAGTAGAGAAATGGAAGACATTAATAAACAAACTGAACTTGTGGACATGAAAAATACAATATCTATGGTGAAAAACATACTGGATGGGATTAACAGCAGATTAGACACATTAGAAGAAAAGAATAGTAAAGGTGAATGTGTAGCAGTAGAAACTATCCAAAATGAAACACACAGAGAACAAAAGTTTAAAGCAAAATGAGCAGATCGTCAGTGAGCTATGGGACTTCAAGTTGCATACACTGTAACCCTGTACCTGAGGCCAAAGCTGATTGATTTACAGGTGGACACCTTGACCATGGCTGGGCCCGTGACTTTCTTCCTTGGGACTGTGAATTTAGGACCCAGAGAGAATCAAGCCAGTGTCACTCTGTGTGACTGAAGCAGGAACACAGAAATCTTCATTGTTTCCCACCAGGTAGACTGAGAAGCAGAAGAAGTTAGTCTATAACAATGGGAGGAAAGAAACAGACATATAGAGGAAAGTAGAGGTGTGATATGGAGGGAGAAATCATGGAGTTTTCCAGGTCCTGGTTCCAGTTGCTTCTGAGCTTAGTTGTACCCATCCTGTTCAGCTTCTTCTTAGAGTCCATGAAATATGTTTTTTTGTCACATATAATGAAAAAGGCCTTAAATTATATAGAGGTGATGCATTTGATTTTGGACTCATGATGGGAGTGTTTATGGGATATCAACATGGAAATGTCCAATAGGCAGGTGAACAGACTTCTCTGAAGTTCAGAGAACAAGTATGCACCCCAAATTTACATTTTTATTCTATCCATCTATAGAATAAATAGACTCCCTAAATCTGTAGGAGTATATGAAATTGACAATGGAGAAGATATAGAGGGAAACAAAAATAAAGCCAAGGATGGGACCTGGAAAACAACCACATTAAAGAGGCAAAAAATGTATCCAGAGAAAGACTGAGAAGGAACATTTATCAAGGTAGGATGAGAGCATAAAGTTGAGGAAATCAAAAGAAGGCAGAATCTAAAGAAAAGGGAAATTGATAATATTGTCAAATTCCTAAAAGACCTAAGACATTCCTAAGCTTTGATTGGCAACCACCAACTTCCTATATTTCTAACCTTACTTCCTTTTTTCTGCCCATATTTACCATACTTGAGTTTATATTTCCGTTTCTCATCTCAACGTGCTAAGATAACCATAGTTATTCATCTCTTTAGGATAGTTTGACGTTGGCAATCTTAACCCTACATTATTTACAATACCTGACAAGGATCCGATCAAAGCAGATCCACAGAGAAGAGCTGAGCCCTTCTCCCCAGAAAAACAATTGCATGCCAGTAGGATTGGGGGAGGCAAGGAAGGAGCTGGAGGAGAGCGTATGGTTTCCATAAGAGGAAGTTAGACCTCATCAATCTATGAAAGCTCTTTTGGGAGCATATATGCATATGGACAAAAGCCCATCAATGGTGTCTATTTAGATTTCCAAAAAGCCTTTCACAAAGTTCCACACAAAAGGCCATTTTAAAAATGGAGTTATCCTGGTATGATGGAGACTGGTGCAATGCACAGGGAAGTTGCTTAGAGACAAGAAACAATGGTTTAGGATAGAAGGGCACTTCTTGGAGGAAGAAGCGTGAACACGGGCATTCCCCTATGACTACCTTTGTTTAGTATTTTTATGACTTATTTGCAGGAGGGAAGGCACAATGAAAAGCCCAAGGATATGGGAATAAATTGATGTTAGTATGAGGCTATGTGAGAAGGCAGAAAATATTGAATTGTTTTTTATAGGGGCAAAAATAAAATATTGAACTTAGGGAAAAATAATCTCAAGTATACTTAGAAGTTTCTTTACTCATTCATTCATTACACAGTTATTGAGGATCTACTATGTGGCCAGATATTGTGCTACAAGTTGGAGAGAAAATAATTGAGAAGGGGTTTCTCCCTGCTGTGAGAGAGCTTAAATGGAATAAGAAGATATTCCTGAATCTTGAGAAAAGTAAATTAAAGGTGAATAAAAGGATGTAGCTCACAGAACAGGAAACACATGGAGCTTAGTTTTCTAAGAGTTAAGCTAAGGTTGCAAAATGTAAATATACTCAAAATATTTAGATAATTCCTAAAAGGCACTGATATGCTAGCTCTGTTAAGGGAAGCTAGAATATTTGGGGCTGCATACATAATATCTCTATACATCAGGACCATTTTTTGTTGCAAGGGACAAAAACCCAATTCAAAACCAACTGAAAAAGAGGTAAGCCTGACTTCAGGCATAGCTGGGTGTGGAGAGGCAGGAGATGTCACGAGAGCTTGGTGTGGCTCCCTCGCTCTCCACCTCTCAGCTCTCTGTTATTCTGTGTTGGTTTCATTCTAAGAGTTTTTTCACAGGGAGTAAAGGCGGCTTACATATGGGTATGGAAGGTGGAAAAAATTCCAGTTTTCTGTGTTGCACAGCACCTGTGACCCTTTTTTTCCCAGCACCCACGTCAGTTCCTGAAAAAGGACCCTAAAAATGGCCCAGCCCTGAACCACTCACTGTGGCCAGAAAGTTGAAGTATCATTACTGGCCAGGCCAGGGACAGCACAGCTGCCAACCCGAAGAGCCAGGGCAAGGGGGAGCAGTCAGCCTCCCAGAACCACACAGACTGAGAATGAGGAGGAAGTCGTTTCCCAAGTAGATGGTCGGCAGACAAGAAGTAAGAGAGAACAACTATTTGCTTCCTCTCTATAAGTCATCATAGACTGATTATGGTTGGGGGAGGAGCCTCTAAGATAATCCCCCTCTCATTCCTGCCTCCTGCTATTCACACCCCTGTATAATCCCCTCCCTTTCAAGGTGGGGGATTTAGTGACTCACTTCTAAAGAAAAGAATGTGGCAGAAGCATGGAACGTCACTTCTGAGATTCGGTTATAAAAGACTGGGCGTTCCAGGGGCCAGCCCCATGGCCTAGTGGTTGAGTTCAGTGCACTCCGCTTTGGTGGCCTGGGTTCACAGGTTTGGATCCCAGGCGTGGACCTACACCACTCGTCAGCTATGCTGTGGCAGCATCCCAGATACAAAATAGAGGAAGATTGGCACAGATGTTAGCTCAGGGCCAATCTTCCTCAAGCGAAAAAAGAGGAAGATTAGCTCAGGGTGAATCTTCCTTGGCCAAAAAAAAAAAAAAAAAAAAGACTGCAGGTTCCATCTTGGATGCCCTCTTTCCAGCTCTCTCTTGGATTGTTCACTCTGGGGCAGCCACCTACCATGCTGTGAGTCAGTCCTATGGAGAGGCCCAGCTAAATGAGCTTGGAAGTGGACTTTCTGAGACTGATAATAACCAGGTGTATGAGCTTGGAAGTGGATCCCCCCCACGCCAGTCTTTAGATGAGACTGCAGACCTGGCTGACAGCTCAACTGCAGCCCCATGAGAGAACTGGAGCCAGAGGCACCCAGCTAAGCTGTCCCCAGATTCCTGACCCACAGAAACTGAGAGATCATACATTTTTATCATTATAAGCCACTAAGCTTTGGGGCAATTTGTTAAACATCAATAAATAACTAATACACTGGGGTTGGTACAATAAGGTAATATTTATGTTCTTATGTGCAAATGACCAAAAATAGGTAAATACATACAAGATCAGATAAACAAATCTGTTAAAATATCATATGTGATTCTGTCATGTTTGAATATTTTGTGTGTTGAATGTGAAGAAAATGAACTTTTCCCCCATAGATGAAACTATTGGGTATTATTTTTATCAATAAATAGACTGAATATATAGCAGCTGCATTGTATCTTATTAAATACAAATCTTAAATCAAGATACAGTAATTACAGCATTCTGTAGCTAGTTAAAGTCTAGACTACATTATTTGGCTGTGTTCTGGACTGTTTCTCTAATTTTTTTGTGGTTCCAATGAGATTTTCAATTGTAATTGGAGGTTAAAAAGAATCATTTTGCCAAGTTTCCTTTGACTCCTTGTTTAAAAGATCTGACACGGATCACCATGAGGGAAAGGTCCATATGAGGTCAACATGACTTTGTCTTTGAGATCTGTTTACGTCTTCGTGTTGGTAGTTACCTAAGTACCTCTCCCTGATGAAAAGTCTAAAAAAATCTCAAGGGAAAAAGAAAGAGGACTGAGTCCAATATCAAAAGGATGTTTATTAAAGCCAATTTTCTTTAGCAGCAGCCTTGCAATAAAATAAAAGATATTTTTAAATGTATAAATTCATAAGCCTGGGTATAAACCTAGACTGATGCAGTTCCATAAAAATTATCAAGTTGTAACCTCTAAAAGCTAAGTAGGTAATAGAACTGTTGATTAACCTCAACTGAAGTGCTTATACCTGCTACTATATTCAGAAGTTAATAGCTACCCGGGGGCATTTTTAACTTACATGTGACGTTGAGTAGGGTTTTCCTCTGATGATCGCCCTCGTATTTCAGAAAATTCTAATTAGCAACTAATTACCATTGCACCCTGTCATCACACAACCCTCATGTTGCTGCTGTAACTTTATTTCTTCAAATAAGACAGAGGGAGGCTCCAACAAGTTCTGAAGCTGCTTTTGATAATTATATAACACAGAGAACAACACTACCTTTGCTATTATTTCTGTAAGATATAACTGTCTCCAGATAACCAGTGCGCTCAATGTAGAGCCAAAACAATGTTGGTCTGCTTGTGTATTTGGGAGACCAGTGTCTCACAGTGAGCCTGTGTTATGTTTCCCACCGTCTCATAGGGAAGGTTATATGTCTCCAGGTTTTCTTGCAAGGCACTGGAAGCAGGGCCCTTTACTTGGGATTCATTGGAATTCAATGAATACTTAGAATTCATTACTCATTACCAGTTAACTCATTTTATGGTGCAAATTTCTTTATCCTAACCAATTCTCACTCACGTGCATAGAAAATTCCATGTTTTAACATATAGTATTACATTTGGTTGAGTTTTTTTTTTTCTTTTCCTTCCTTATATAACTTTCAACTACTGTAGAGGACTGTTTTGAAACTATTTAATTGTTGTTGTTGTTCAGTCCTCTGAAGCTTAATGAGGAAAGTTGTATGAATATACACATAGTAATGCAAACATACTCCCTTATTGCCTAGGTGCTAGGTAATGCCCAAAGTTATTGAGCCCAAGGAACTGAAGTCGTGTTTGTGATGATGGATGCTTTGCAGAGAGCCAAATCTATAGAAGCTGGAGAAGAAACAGAACTGACGGTTCCATCTTCTCTTCCAGAGACAAGAACTTCCACACCCCAGGGCCCTGAGAGGTTTAGATCACCCTGGAGCTGCTGCAAAGCTAATCTGGTGCCATTATGTGGAAATGGAGGGATTCTGTGCACCACCGCCCTGATCTCACATTGGAAAGCCAAAGGTTTTTTATTCCAACTCCAGACAATTCCACAGAGAAGTGGTTATTATGTATGATTATTTGCCTACTTAAACTACAAAAGTTTTCTATATATAATAGCAAAGAAAGAAACCATAAAGGAAAGACTGATAGATTTTGCTACAAAAAAGGGAAAACATTTCCAAGTAAAAAAAAAATACAGTAAATAAAACTAAAAGGCAAATGAAAATAATGGAAGGTATTGGCAAAATGTATGACAAAGGATTAGGGCTAATGTTTGTAATACACAGTTCTTTTTAATCTCTATAAATACAATTAAGTTTCTTTTTCTTTTCCTTTTCTGGGGATAGTGTCTAGAGGCATTCAAAATGGTCCAGCACTTGACATACTGTTGTAGGCTATCTTACAATACAGCTTCCAGCAATGCCAGGCTGTCCTGAGCCCCTGGTATTAGAATTGTCTATCTTTATACCAAGAAGGGAGGGACAACACCAGAATCCACATGTCGCGTGTGCCCAGGTCAGCTTCAAGGAGTTCATGCCGTGAGACCTAAAGTTCTTATGAGATTGTCTAAAACAAAAAAACATATCATCTGGGCCTGTGGTGCCTCCATGGTTGCTAAATGTGTCTGTGACAGGATCAAGTATGCTTTTCTAAAGGAGGAACAGAAAATCATTGTGAAAGTGTCGACGGCACAAGCACAGTCAGAAAGCTAGATTTAAAAATGGAGATTTTTTTGAATAATAAAAATAAAATCAAAAGCCTTCTAAAAATTTAAGTTTCTTCTGTTCCTACATCATGGGAAAATGGATGGGCATATTTTCACCAAATTGGGAGATATATTTGGGGTGACCTGACTTAAAATATAGCCTATGTGTTGTACAAGAGGTCCATTTGGGAGGACCCTGGGGAAAACCAAGGGAGTTGGGCAGTGCTGCGTTAGAGCAGTTGGACCTGAGGCTCAAAGCAAGGCCCTTGGGAGTGTCCATTGGGTCAGACATACTAGCTGAAGTATCAATGGTATTGACACTGGCTAAAGCATAGAGTGTTGTGAGGACTCAATGAGATCATCCATGTAAAGTGCTGAACTCAATGCCTGGCACATTCACTCACTGATTCATTTACTCAGTAAATTTTTATTGAGTGACTGCTGTATACCAGGTGCTGTGTTGGGTGCTAGGGATACAGCAGTGATCAAAACAGACAGCCATCTCCACCCTCTTGGGGCTTACATTCTGCTTAGGTTCCTTTTTTTCTAAATTATCCAATTTGCTGGCATGTAATTGTTCATAGCAGTCTCTGATAATCCTGTGTATTTCTGTGATATCAGTTGTAATACCTCCTTTTTAGTTTAAATTTTACCTATTTGAGTCTTGTCTCTTTTCTTGGTTAGTCTAGCTAAAGGTCTGTCTATTTTATCTTTTCAAAAAACCAACTCGTATTTTTGGTGATCTTTTCTATTGTCTTTCTAGGCTCTATTTCATTTATTTATGCTCTAATCTTTATTATTTCTTTCCTTCTGCTAACCTTTGGGTTCGTTTGTTCTCCTTTTTCTAGTTTTTATAGCTTCTTGAGGCATAAAGCTAGGTTGTTTGTTTGAGATTTCTTTTTTCTTAGTGTAGCCATTTGTCACTTTATACTTCCCTCTTAGAACTATTTTTGCTGCATCCCATACGTTTTTGTATGTTGTGTTTCCATTTTCTTTGACTCAAGGTATTTTTTGATATCTTCTTTAAACTATTGATCGTTCAGAAGTATGTTGTGTAATTTCCACATATTTGTGAATTTTCCAGTTTTCCTCCTGTTATTGTTTTCTCGTTTCACACCTTTGTGTTTGGAAAAGATAGCTGGGATGATTTCAGTTTTTTAAAATTTGTTAAGATTTGTTTTGTGGCCCAACATTCTGTCTATCCTGGAGAATCATCCATGTGTAAGGAAGGAAAAGAAAAATGTGTATTGTGCTGCTCTTGGATGGGATGTTCTAGACAAGACTTGTCGTTCCTTTTGGTCAATAGTGTTTTTTCACTTCTGCTGTGTCCTCATTGATTTTCTGTCTCAATGATCTATCCATTGTTGATAGTGGGGGAATGAAGTCCCCTCCTACTATTTTATTACTCTCGATTTCTCCTCTCATTTCTGTTGATTTTTACTTTATATAGTTAGGTGCTCTGATGTTGAGTGCAGTATATTTACAGTTTTTATGTCCTCTTGATGAACTTCCCCTGTATCAATATATAGTGACCTCCTTGTCTCTGGTGAACAGATTTTGACTGAAAGATTATTTTGTCTGACATAAGTATAGCCACTCCTGCTCTCTTTTGGTTACCATTTGCATGTTATTTAGTTCAATTCCTTCATTATTACTCTATGTATGTCCTAAAAGCTAAAATCAGTCTTTCATATGTAGCACAATGTTATATCTTGTTTATTTTGTCTGTTCAGCCATCCTGTGTCTTTGATTGGAGAATTTAATCCATTTACCATTAAAGTAGTTATTGGCAGGTTAGGACTTACTATTGCCCTTTTGTGTGTGTGTGTGTGTGTGTGTGTGTGTGTGTGTGTGAAGATCAGCCCTGAGTTGACACCTGCTGCCAATCCTCCTCTTTTTTACTGAGGAAGATTGGCCCTGGGCTAACATCCGTGCCATCTTCCTCTACTTTATGTGGGATGTCTGCCAAAGCGTGGCTTGATGAGCAGTGTGTAGGTCCATGCCCAGGATCTGAACCTGCTAACCCCGGGCCACCAGAAGCAGAGTACACGAACTTAACCACTATGCCACCAGGCCAGCTCCACTATTGCTCTTTTTTGGATTTTCTGGTGGTTTTGTAGTTTCTTTCTTCCTCTCGCTGTCGTCTCTTGTGATTTGTTGATTTTTTTGTAGTTCTATGATTTGATTCTTTTCTCATTATCTATTGTGTATCTACTAGAGAATTTTTCTTTGTGGTTTCCATGAGGCTATGTAAAATATCTCCTACCTATAGAAGTGCAACTTAAAGTGATAACAACTTGACTTTAATTGCATACAAATCTGTACACTTTTATTTCTCCCCTCATTCACATTTTATGCTATTGATGTCACATTTTACATATTATTATATTGTGTATCCACTAACAAATTACTGTAGCTATAGTTGTTTTAATATTTTTGCTTTTAACATTCATACCATAGTTAAAAGTGTTATGCAGCATCATTACAGTGTTGGAATATTCTCAATTTAACTATATGTAACCTTTACCAGTTAGATTTATACTTTCATCTGCTTTCATGTTGCTACTTAGTGTTTTTTCATTCAACTTGAAGAACTCCCTTGAGAATGTCTTGTAAGGCAGGCCTTGTATTGATGAATTCCCTCAGCTTTTGTTGGTCTGGGAGTGTCTTCATCTTATCTTCATTTCCGAAGGACAGCTCTACTGAATAAGGTGTTCTTGATTTGCAGTGCTTTTCTTTCAGCACTTGGGATAGGTCACCCCACTCCCTCCTGGCCTGCAAGGTTTCTGCTGGGAAAACTGCAACCCCTTTAAATGTGATGAGTCACTTCTCTCTTGCTGATTTCAAAATTCTCTTTTTGTTTTTGACTTATGACGATTTGATTATAATGTGTCTTGGGGTAATATTCATCATATTGAACTTGGTGGGGTCCTTTGAGCTTCAAGAACCTGAATATCTATATCCCTCCCAAGATTTAGGAACTTTTCAGTCATTATTTCTTTAAATAAGCTTTCTGCCCATCTCGCTCTCTCTCTTCTCCCTCTGGGACTTCCTAGTATGCGTATTCCTTCCCATGGTGGTGTCCCATAGATCTCATACACTTTTTCACTCTTTTTCATTATTTTTTCTTTTTGATCGCCTAACTGGATGATTTCAAATGATGTTTTTGAGTTTGCTTATTTTTTCTTCTGCATGATAAAATCTGCTGTTGAAGCTCTCTCGAATTTTTGGTGTTGTCATTATACTAGGATTTCTGTTTGATTCTTGTTTATGATTTCTATTTCTCTATTAATCACCTCATTTTGTTCATTCATTATTCTCCTGCATTTGTTTAGTTGTCTGTCTGTGTTCTCTTGCATCTTATTCAGCTTCTTTAAGATGACTATTTTGAATTTTTTGTCAGGCAGTTTGTAGATCTCCATTTCTTTGAGTTAGGTTACTGGAACTTTGTTACTTTTGATGGTGTCATGTTTTCCTGATTCTTTATGATCTGTGTAGCTCTGTACTGTTGTTAGTACATGTGAAGAAGCAAATACTTCTTCAAGCCTTACAGACTGGGTTCCACTGGTAAAAATCCTTCTCTTGTCAGGTCCGTGGTCTGATGGGTTTGCCTCCAAGGTCACAGTCAAGCCTACTGGAGATGGGTCACGTGGTTGTGGCTGGGTCCACAGTGGTGTCCATGATTTGTGGGCCTGTTACTAGGGTCTTGGGCAAGCTGAATCCTGTCTGGCCCCTCAGTGGATAGGACTGCATCCAGGACCTTGGTCAACAGGGCTGGCTGGGACAAAGGTCCACTTCAGGGTTCACATTTGAGTCTGCAGAAGGTGGACCTGTTTCCAGGTGTGTGGATGGTTAAATGGTAAATCTCTTGTCAGATTCCTGGGATGGCCCCACCAGGACACTAGGTGGATCCCTGGGTGGCAGGACTAGCCCAGTGCCACAGCTTAGAGGTGTTCTAAATAAGTCACAGGGCTCCTTCGGATCTGCAGCCAGATTGAGGTCTTCAGGTCCTCCTTAGAAGGCACAGATGGGGTGCCTCCTACCAGGTCCCTGGGTGGGCATGCCTGCTCCCTCACTGCTGCTGAGAGGGGCTGGAGCCACGTTACAGGACTGCTTCAGAACCCATGGTTGGACCTAGGTTAGTGGACCTGCCTCCAGGGGCACAGATGGGCGTGTCTCCCAGCAGGTCCCTGAACAGGCATAACTGCTACTGGAGTGTGGCTTGGATGGATGGGAGCCAGGTTACAGGGCTGATTCAAGATCCACTTTTGGAATGATGTCCGTGGGCCATCCTCTGGGGACATGGATGTGTGTCTCTCCCACTGGGTCTCTGTAGAAACTTGTCTGCTCCTGGAACGTGGCTGAGAGAAGCTGTAGCTTGGTCATAGGCCACTTCAGGGTCCACAGCAAGGACCAAGGCAGACAGGCCTGTTACCTAAGACACAGAGAGGCGTAACTCCCTCTGGGTCTCTTGGTGGTTGGTGCTGATGGCAGGACCAAAGCCAAATGGGGCTGTAGCCAATTCAACAAGGAAACAAGGCTTTTAGCATGGCTGCAGCCAGGGATATGGTCAGCAAGCCTGAGACTTGGCTGTGGGGTTGCCTTCTCAAAGAAAAGTCCCTCCCCGGTCTTGGGCTCCACCAGTGTTTCACAGCTGCCTACTTGGATCTCGAAGCTCCCAAAAAGGCACTTTTGTCTGTAGATGGCTGCCAAATTATTGTTCCTATGGGGAGACAAGAGGAGGAAACGTCCTATCCACTGTCTTGCTGTCATCCCCATAGGTATGATCCTTTCGGTTACTGTGGGGATTATATAAAACATCTTATAGTGATAACAATCTATTCTAAATGGATAACAATTTAACTTCAATTGCATACAAAAACATTACTCCCTTACATTTCCACCCCACACTTTATGTTATCACTTTCAAAATTACATATTTTTATATTTTGTATCTATTAACATAGTTTTATTGTTATAGTTACCCTCTGTGCTTTTACCTTTTAAATGGTATACGAGAATTTTAAGTGATTTTTGTTACCGTTATCACAGGATTCTGTATTTGTCTATATGTTTACCCTACCAGAGAGCTTTCTATTTTCATGTTTTCATTTTGCTTTCTAGTGTCCTTGTGTTTCAAGATGAAGGACTCTTTTACAATTCTCGTAAGGCAGTTCTGTTGGTGATGCTCTTCCTCAGGTTTGTTTATCTGGGGAGGTCTTTATCAAGCCTTCATTTTTGAAGGACAGTTCTGCTTGATATAGTATGCTTGGTTGGCAGGGTTTTTAAAATCTGACTGCACTTTGAATATATCATCCCACTCCCCTCTGGCAGGCCTGTAATGCTCCTGCTGAGAAATTGCAGATAGTTTTATAGGTCTTCGCTTGTATCTGATAGGTCCCTTTCATGCTGCTTTCAAGATTCTCTCTTGTCTTGGACCTTTGTCAGTTTGACTATAACGTGTTTAGCTGGAGCCTTTTAAGCTTCTTGAATTTGGATGTTCATTTCCTTCTTCAGATTTGGGAAGATTTCAGCCATTATTTCTGCAAAGAAGCTCTCTTCCCCTTTCTCTCTCTTTTCTCTTTCTGGGACTCCCATATGTGTATTGATCTGATTGATGAAGTTGCAAAAATCCCTTATGCTTTCTTCATTTTTCTTTATTCTTTTTGTTCCTGTGACTCAAGGATTTCAAATGACTTATCTTCAAGTTCACTGATTATTTCTTCTGCTTGATGAACTCTGGTGTCCAACCACACTTGTGAATTGTCCAACTCAGTTATTATATTGTTCAACACAAGAATTTTTTGAGGTCATTTTGATATTTCTTTACTTGTTGGATATTCTGATTTTGTTCATGAATCATTTTCTTGATTTAATTTGTGTCTTTCTATGTTCTGATGTAGCATGTTGAACTTCTTTAAGGCAATTATTTTGAATTTTTTGTCAGGCAATTCATAGATCCCTGTTTCTTTAGGATCAGTTTCTGGAGATTTATTTTATTACTTTAATTGGGCTTTTTCCTGCAGCCAAACCTGGACACAGTTCACAAGCAGAAGCCTTGTGCTCTCTTTAACAGTTGGGGGCAAAGGAGGGAATGTGGAATTGTAGGGTTTCCACTTCAGCTGTCTGTCTGTGCTGGCCCTTCATCCTTGGCAGGTTCCTAGGTGTGATTTATGGTCTCTGAGAGAGGGTGGGACAGAGCTTCAGGAGTGGGTTCTGGAGCCAGACTGCCTGCCAGACTTCCAAATCCTGGCCCCACCCATTAGAGCATTGTGACCATGCATAAACTCACTCATCATCTAGGAACCTTGCAAATAATTGTGCTACTTCAAAGAGGAAACAATACTACTTGGCAGATGGTAATCCTTTCTGATTCATTCATTCAAAGCTATTCACTCATTGAGCAAGCAATATGAGGATAAAGAGATGTCTCCATAGGATGTGCTGTGACAAGCTCACAGTCACTGGAGCCACAGACACAGACATGTAGACTCCAGAGGGTGTGAAAAGATTATAGGAGAAACACAAATAATGAGGAAGGAGAGGCAGGGTGGTGGATGAGAGGCAGGAGGTAACTCAACTGCAGATGGGACATTTGGGCTGAGGTCAGTAGGATGGTAGGATTGCTACAGTTAGAGATGAGGAGAGAGCCCCCACTGTGCAGATGAAGACAGGAAGGCACGGCATGTTAGAAGAAGAGAGGGGATCTAATATGGTGGCCATGTAGTGGCCTTAGATGATCAGGGTCAGGGAGCGGGCACAAAGCAACAAGGCCAGATCGGCCCCTCTGTAAGAGGACCCATAAACTAAGGATAAAATTTGGGCTTTTATCCCATAGGCAACAGGATACCATGTGATCAGGTGGTCATTTGGGAAGTTTCCTCTGGAGGACTTGAGCAGTTCCAGCTGGGGGCAGGTCACTGTTACAACACACAGTGGGAAAGCCACAGTCTTTATGATAACAACAAAACCAGCTGTAACCACGTGAGATTTCTTATTGTACAAGAAACTTCAAAACCCAAGGATCCCAGGATATGTTACAGTCCCTGCTAACATTTGTCCTGCTTAGCACCCTCTACACTGTGTCTGAGTCGGTCCTCACACCAGTGCTGTGAGGTGGGGACAATCAGCTCCTGCTTAGAGCACGAGGTCACACAGCTAGGATATGGGACAGTTAGGATTTGAGCACTAGTCTGGGGAGGTCCTGAGCCGGCCTGCCTCGCCGTCTTCTCATAAGAAAGGGTGCTGTCTCTTCACAGGAAAGTGTTCCACAGCTGCAACTACTTCACATTCTACAACGTGATGCTGGGCCTGGGGGCCTGCCTCTCCAGGCTGCTCATCAGCTGCATCGAGGGCACATGGCTGACTGCCCTCGTAGACAAGGCCATCATGCAGAATGGCTATGAGGGAGCAGACATGGGTAAGTGGCCCATCCCAACTGGCCACACGTCTGGGGAGGGCTGGTCTTGCACCTTTGTAGAAGCTGCCTGGAGGTCAGGTATCAGCAGTTCACAGTTCACACTCTTCACTTGTGCTCAGAGCTTATCTTCCCGTGGAGGCTATAAAGCTGAGTGGGAAAAACATTCAACCCAGTGGTTAGAAGGGAGTTTAAGTCTACTAAGTAACCAGCACTTTTGACAGACCTTTGAAGTGTAATGGAGGGCAGAGAGAGGTAGCGGGATTCTAGCTGAACAATTAGAAGTTTAATTTATGGATGCATGGCTTAGACATTTTTGAGAAAGAATGCCTCTTAGATTTAATGGTGTCAGTTGGAAACTTATTTAGTCAAGAAAAATGGTCTGTTCAGTTGAAATACTTCAAAATCAGCCATTTCTGTGCAGCAAAGGTAGTTTTTCTACTTCAGGCCCACGTCTATTCATGCAGTCATCCACTTGTCATGTGACTGATGCCTTCTCTCTATTAGCCACAGCAGCTCCCAGCCCCTTTGAGATCCAAATTCCTCACAAGATGGATGGACTAGAATGTGATCTCTATGAACCCTTCCAGCTTTTTGTACCTCATTTTCTAGATTCTCAGCAAAGACACAGGCACCATTTAGGAACAAATTTAGGAACAAAAGCCTGGGCCAGCCTGTGACATACTGCCTGGCTTGACTTGCCTTTGGGATTTTGGGGGCTGTATGTGGACCATTATCACACCAACCCATGCTCATCAGCTTTTCTCGCATCCTGATTGCAGGCCACAGGCTGTCAAATACTGGGGCCTAAATCAGTCAGCAGGTAATGCCTGCTGTTTGAATCCACACTGGGGTTGAACTCCAGGACACAAGTACGCTGACCTCCCTGGTATCCCTGAGATGCTTCAGGTTCCCCCTCCCCTGCCCCCTTTCTCCACACTCCACGCCCTGGGAGCCCTTCTACCTGGGAGATCAGGAGGCTTAGCCCCCTGTCAGCCTGGCCATGGGACCCCTGAAGCCTTGTGTCCTTGCCCTTCCAAATAGGCCCTTCTCTTTTTCCTGGAAATGAACTCTACCTCTGCTAGCTGAGTCCTCCATCCCCCATTTCTTGGAGTCTCTGTCCATATTCCAGGCTGCAGGCCTGCTGCCCTCCAAGATGGGGCTCAGTTTTGCCTAATCTGCCCTGTTGCTCACCAGAAGCTCTCTAGGTCACCAACTCCTGCCCCCTCAAGGCTCTATACTGTCTCCTCCCACCCCTTCCACCCCTATTCCTCTGCTCTGACTTCTCCTTGGAAGCCCATAGCCATGTCTTATCTGTGGACATTCAGTGCCAGTCGGGACTCAGCTCATTTCTGTTCCTAACACTGTAGATACCCAGCTCTGTGGGACAACCTCAGATCCCTCCAGCCATCTTCATGTCCCCGGGAGTCCTGGTCCAGCTCCTCCTTTCACATGTCACACCACCCAGAAAGCTTTTCCAACAGCCTCTGAGAAGAACAGAGACAAGCTGCCCCTTCCCCTGGTCCATCTACTCTGATTCTATCTTAGGTTCCTGCCTCTCAGCTAGGTCCAGGATGAGGTGGCTCCTGCTGCAGACTTTGATCCATAACCCTAGACTGGTCATCCTCAGAAAATCAAAACCAGGCCATGGTTCCTGTGAATTTACCCAGATTCTGCAGACATGGTTCAAGAGTTGACACTGTCCTCCAGCATCTGCTCCAAGGCCACTCCAGGATGTCTGCCCCCTAGAGAAGATGCAGACTACCCAGAAGTTGTCCCCTGCAGTGTGATAGGACGGCACAACCACTGTCCATGCAGATGGCATACAGCACTGACTACTCGGGGCTGGCCACGAGCTGAGCTCAGCTGGGCTGAGTGATCAAGTCTTAGGTCTATTTCACTCCCTCGGCAAAAAGATCAGTACTAGTGAAGAGTTCTGTTGATCAAACTTTGCCCAATGATTTCCACCATTCATGGGTAGGAGCAGCCTCAGGGAGTTGCATGTTAAGAAGCACTTAGTTTGACTACATGGCAGAACTTTGTTTTACTGAAGAAGGTGATAAATTATCTACATCAGGGCCTTTTAACTGTGTGGCTCTATTTTTCTCTGGAAGAAGTATGGCCTCAACCCAACAAGATTCCCATTGCTTCCTCCTTTCTATGTCTTATAGTGCATGGGATAGAACGTAATTTATGATCCCTTCCTCCAATCTGGTAGGGCAAGCAGGAATACACTGAGCTCTCTCTCCCTTGGCCATTGGGATGAGGAAAGGATCAGAAGTGACCTGGCCTTGGTCATGTGGAAGACACACAGATTCTCTCTGACAGGGTGGAGTCACCTAGGAAATCCACCTGTCTGAGGAGGCAGAGATGGGGTGGATAGGCATTCTATGTGGGGGACAAGAAGAGCAGAGGTGTGGGAGGAGGAAAGCCCTGGGCATGTTTGAGGAGGGTGATCCATCTGGTGTGTTGAGTTTAAGAGTGTTGGAGGCTGGTTAGGCCATTCTGAGGAGGCCAGAATGCCAGGCTGGGAGGCCCAGGGCTTACCCAAATTCTTCACATTTCAAGCATAAGGTGTGTGATGTCCTGGGACCTGTTCAAAGTCTGACCATTCAAAGTCACTCACAAAGCTTGCGCAAGAGCTATGAGGACCCACCAACACGATGAGGGAAGTCCTGTCTACCTCGTGAGTCCCACAGCCACTGAAATTCAGTAATCATTAGTGAGCACCTATTGTAAACTCAGTCGTGTTGCTAGGTGTGTTTTCCTCTTTTAACTTAATCTGCACAACTAAGCTTTGTCATTCTGCTTTCAGAAACTGAGGAAACTGGGACTCAGAGTGTTGGGATCCCCACACCACCAATTTCTAGTTGTGTGACATCCGCCAAACTACTTTGCCTTTCTGTGCTCCTTTTACCGTATATATAAATAGGGAGTGATACCTACCACATCCAAAGTTCTTCTGAGGACAAAACGAGTTTATGCATTCAAACACTGTCAATCTAGTATGTGACATGTCCTACACTCCCCATAAATATCAGTTATTGTTTTTTGTAATGTGACACTTTGTGGTGATCTGATGACTGTCTTCGCACCTCTCACTGTTCTCCCAGATCCATGAAGAAAGAGGCCTTCTCCAGTTTTACTCACCATTACCAAGTACTTGCCTGTAACGTGGTAAGATCTTGGAATGAGTAAAAGAACAAGGCTATGATGAATGAGTCTTTCAGCCATGAATTCAATACTGAAATCACTACTGGCATCACGGACAAGTGGGAACGAGAAGAAGATCAGGAACACGGGGTTCTGGTCTGGGCTCTGCCACTAGCACAAATCTCAGTTTCCCTGAATGAGAGCTAGTGCTGCCATCACAGTCAGTGCTCCTCACTTGCATCCAGCCAGTGCTTACTGAGCACGTGCTACGTGCATCTGCCATTCCAGGGACACAGGACACCTAAGGAGATGAGGTCCTGCTGCAGCACGTGGCACAGGCCTCTCTCGCAGCTCCTGCTGTGATGGCCTCTCAGTCTCTTCCCTGGACTGCTTGTGAGTTCCTCAAGGGAAGCGATCAGGTCTCGCTCATTCATGATGGCATTATGTATTGATATGGTACAATCCATCAAGACGATGTCACAATTTTAAACACACATATCTAACAGCAGAGCTCCCAAAACATATGAAGCAAAATCGACAGAATTGAAAGGAGAAATGGACGGTTCTCCAACAATAATGGAGATTTCAATACTCCACTTTCAAAAAAGGATATTACAACCAGACAGAAAATCACTAAGGAAATAAAGAACTTGAACAACACCATAATCAATTAGACTTAACCTTCCACCCAAAACAGCAGAATATGTATTCTTCTCAAGTGCATATGGAACATTCCCCAGGATAGACCATATTTTAGGCCCCCAAACAAGTCTTAGCAAATTTTTAAAACATTGAAATCAAATAAAGTATAATTTCTAATCACAGTGGAGTGAAATTAGAAATCAAGAACAGGAAGAAAACTGGAAAAAATCATAAATACATAAAAATTAAACAATACAGCATTAACACCCAGTGGATGAAAGTTGAAAATATGAGGGACACTAGAAAACACCTTGAATAAAATGAAAATGAAAATACAACCTACCAAACTCATGGGATGCAGAAAAAGAAACGCTCACAGGGAAATTTATAGTTGTAAATGCCTACATGAGAAGAAGAAAGATCTCAAAACCATAACCTAACTTTACACCTTGAAGAGTAGAAAATGAAGAGTAAACCAACCCTGAAACCAGCAAAAAGAGGGTTATAATAAATATAAGAGCAGAGGTGAAATAAAGAACAGGAAAACAAGAGGGAAAATCAGTCAAATCAAAAGTGTTTTCTAGGAAAAAAGCAATAAAATTGGCAAACTTTTAGCTAGACTAACCAGCAAAAAAGAAAATGGATAAAATTATTATAACCAGAAATGAAAGTTGGATATTACTACCGACTCTATGGGAATAAAAATGATTATAAGATTGTACAGTCTTCTTTGCCAACGAAGAAGCCCTCCCAGCCCTGCGTGAGGGGGTGAACTCTGCTTTTCCTAAGGACTCTGTAATGGTCTCCCCTGGGAAGCTGCCTTGCAAGTACTGGTGATTCTCCTGAGGACCTACACCCACCAGCCCCATTTGCTACTAGACCTAGTAGCCTCAATTCCCAGCATGTCCCAGAGACTGAAGTGTAAAATATGACCCATGAGGAGTTGTGCTACGTTCCAAAATAGCTGCATCCTTTCCCCAGTGTATACAGAAACAAATCTAGGAAAACTGTGTGCAAATGGCTATTAAGGGGTTTGGATAATGGTGGAAGGAACATAAAGTTGGATCCGGTCTAATTTATTGATATGGGCCCACTAAGCAGAGATTCTCTACTCTTTGCTGTGTCTTGAGAGGGCACAAAGAGTTCCAGCAGTGTCATTGGTTGCTGGGAATAGACTAAGTGAGGCTGACCTTCCTTGGTCTCCTATAGAAGAAGGTATCCAAGGCTTAGGTGATTGGAACGTTAGAGTGTATTTATCATGTAAGACATGCCTACCCACCCCAACAGGGTCCAGAGGACACACTTGCACTACTACTGTGGAAATAAATTCATGAGGGCAGCCCCCGAGTCCGTGAAGAGCTCTGTGGCCACTCTCCTCTTTAGGGCAGACATTACAGTGGAACTGCTGCCAGTGACCTGGGATCTTGATATGCAGTGAGGACACCTGGATCCCGGGGCAGCAGAGACCAAGCAGAGGCACTGAATCTCAAGAGACAAGGTGGTTATGGTTTCTGTAATGGATAGTGGAGTCAAGGCAATAATGAGAATCCATTTGACTCACAGAAACCTATGGTGGTAGCTAGTTGATCCGAGTGTCTGTAGAGGGAAAGAGAAGGCAGTCGATGAAATTCTTGATCTGTGTAAGAATAGTTCTAGATCAAGTGAACAGAAGTCTAACTTGAATCACTGAAACAGTCATGGCCCTTCAATCATTTCCCACTCCTGAGCCACTTGACAGATACAGGAGCCCTGGTGTGAAGGAGAGGCTGATTCCCTTGAGTAAGGATCTAGATATACTATTTAAAATTAAAACGGTTAATCTTTTCCCAACCTTCCCCCAAAGGATGTACAGCCTTTTGTGATGGTGACCATACATTAGGGAAAAGGAAATAATCAGAATTATAGGGATTATTGAATACAGGCTCTGAAGTGACACACTAATTCCAGGAGACCCAAAACATCACTGTGCTCCATGAATCAGAGTAGGGCTTATAGGATCAGGTGATCAATGTAGGTTAACCCAGATCTGTCTCATAGTGGGTCCAGTGGGTCCCTGAGCCCATCCTATAGCTTTTCCCCCAGTCCCAGAATGCTTAGTGGTAATTGACATACTCAGCAAATGGCAGAATCATGAGACTGGTTCCCTGACCGGTGGAGTGAGGGCAATTACGGTAGGGAAGGCCAAATGGAACCCACTAGAACTGCCTCTACTTAGGAGAATAGTAAAATAAGAGAAATACCACATTCCTGGAGGGGCTGCAGAGATTAGGACCACCACCGAGGACTGAAGGATGCAGAGGTGATGAATCCCACTACATCTACATTCAGGTCATCTCATGGCCTGTGTATAAAACAGATGGATCTTGGAGAAGGATGGAGGATTGTCATAAACTTAACCAGATGGTGACTACAACTACAGCTGCTTTCCCACATATAGTTTCATTACTTGAGTCCTGATACCTCGTATGCAGCTTTTGATCTGGTAAATGGTATTTTCTTTATCTGTTAGGAAAGACACTAGAAATAGTTTGCTTTGGCCTGTCAAGGCCAGCAATAAACCTTCAATGTCCCACCTCAGGGTGTAGCAGCTCTCAAGCTCTATGTCATAACTTAGTCTACAGGGACCTTGATCACCTTTGTCTTCCATGAGGCATAACACTGTTCCATTACTTTTCTGTTTTTTGGGAGCTTTTTTGGTGAGGAAGATTGGCCCTGAGCTAACATCTGCGCTCATCTTCCTCTATTTTATATGTGGGATGCCGTCACAGCATGGCTTGATGACCAGTGCGGGGGTCCACACCGGGATCGAACCCGCAAACCCCAGGCCAGCAAAGCGGAGTGTGAACTTAACCACCCACCACCAGGCCAGCCCCTGTTCCGTGACATTTTGACATCATGCTCATTCAACCTAGTCAGCAAAAGTAGCAGCTGTTTTATTGGAAGACACTTGCATGTCAGAAGGTGGGAAATAAATGAAATGAATCAGGGGCCTCTCGCCTCTGTGACACGTCTGCGAGTCTAGTGGTGTCAGGCATTTTGAGGTGTCACTTTTAGGGTTAAAGATAAGTTGCGGCATCTGGCCCTTCCTACAAATGAAAAAGAGGCATACTGCCTAGTGCGCCTTCTTGTATTCTGGAGGCAACATATTCCTTATTTTGGTGGGCAACTCCGGCTCTTTTACCGCATGATCCAAAAAGCTGCTAGTTTTGAACAGGGCCCAGAGCAAAGAAGGCCCTGGGGCAGGTGCAGGCTGCTATGTAAGCTACTCTGGCATTAGGGCCGTGTGATCCAGCAGATCCAATGGTGATTGAAGTGTTGGTGGCATTTGGAGATGTTGTTTGGTGCCTTTAACAGCCCCCTAAGATGAATCACAGCACAGACCCTTAGGATTTTGGAGCAAAGCCCTACTATCCACTGAAGACAACCGCTCAGCTTTTGGCTTGCTGCTGAGCCCTAGGAGAACTGAATGCATAACCATGGGCCACCAACTTACCCCGTGACCTGGGATGCCCATCATGAACTAGGTGAGGCAGCACCCCACCGTCCCATGAAGTGGTGTCTACGAGGTCAGGCTGGAGCAGGCCCTCAGGCACAATCAAGTCACATGAGTGTGTGTACCCAATGTCCGTGACCCCCAGCCCTGACACATTCCCTTCACTCTCCCAGACCACATCTATGGCCTCACGGAGAATACCTACAATAAGTTGACTGAGGAAGAGAAGACTCAGGTCTGCTTTATTTATTTATTTATTTATTTATTTTAATAATTTTTATTTTTTTCCCCCAAAGCCCCAGTAGATAGTTGTATGTCATAGTTGCACATCCTTCTAGTTACTGTATGTGGGATGCGGCCTCAGCATGGCCAGAGAAGCGGTGCGTACGTGCACGCCCAGGATCCGAACCCGGGCCGCCAGCAGTGGCGCGCACGCTCTTAACCACTAAGCCACGGGGCCGGCCCAGGTCTGCTTTATATATGGTTCTATGTGATAGGCAGGCGCCACCCAAAAGTGGACAGCTGAAGCATTACAGTGTCTGTGTGGGACATCCCTGAAAGAAAGTGACAAGCTACAATCCTCCCAGGGGGCCCAGACTTAAGCAATGCACCTGGTGGTTTATTTTGCTTGGAGGGAGAAATGGCCAGAGATAACGAGTCAATTTCAGTTCACAGAGGCACGATTTGGCTGGCTGGTCAAGAGCTTGGAAGGAATGTGATAGGAACATTGGTGGCAAGGAGGTGTGGAGAAGAGGCATGTGCCTATACTTCTCTGAATGGGCAAAAAAGGTGAATTTCTTTGTTTCCTATAAGAATGCGCACCAAAGGGTGACCTCAGCAGAGGAGGATTCTAATAGTCAAGTGGACAAGATGACCTGTTGTGTGGGTGCTGCCCAGCTTCTCTTCCCAGCCACTCCTGTCGGCGCCCAAGGGGGCCATGAACAAAGTGGCTGAGAGGCAGGAATGGAGGTTATGCATGGCTTTAGCATCGTGGACTTCCACTCATCGAGGCTGATCTGTCCACAGCCACTGCTGAGTGCCAAATCTGCCAGGAGCCTAGACCAAAACAGGGTCCCTGATAGGGCACTATTCCCCAGGGTGATCAGGAAGCAACCAGCTGGCAGGTGATTACAATGCACCTCTTCTACCATGGAAGGGGCAGTGTTTTGCTCTTAGTGTGTTAGACACCTACGCTGGATACAGATTTGCCTTCCCTTCACACAATGTTCCTGTTAACTACCATCTGTAGACTCACAGAATGCCTTATCCACCACCATGGTATTCCACTCAGCATGGCTTCTGATTAAGGAACTCACTGCCCATAAATGAAGTGCAGCAATGGACCCATGCTCATGGAATTCACTGGTCTTTTCCTGTTCCCCACCATCTGAAGCCGCTGACTTGAGAGAAGAATAGGCGTGTGAAGACGGAGTTACAGTACTACTACCTAGGTGGCAATACCTTGCAGGTTTGGGGCGGTGTTCCCCAGGAAGCTGCTTATGCTCTAAATCAGCGTCCATTATATAGCACTGATTTTCCCATAGCCGGGATTCACAAGTCCAGCAATCAAGGGTGGAAATGCGAGGGGCACCATTCACTACTACCACTGTTACCCCTCATGATCCACTAGCATAATTTTTTTTCATGTTCATGTGACCTTATGCTCTACTGGTTTAGGGATCTTCATTCCAAAGGGAGAAAACACATTGATTTCATTGGACTGGAAATTAAGACTGCCACCCAGCCCCTTACGGCTCCTCTTGCCTCTGACTCTACAGGCAAAAGGAAGAGAGTTTCCATGCAGGCCGGGGTGATTGATCCTGATTACCAAGAGGAAACTGGACTGCTGCTCCACAATGGAGGTAAGGAATACAGGAGATTCCTTAGGGTTTTCTTAGTATCACATGCCCTGTGATTAACGTCAATGGAAAACTACAAGAAACCAGTCCAGAGCAGGACTACGAATGGCTGTGACCCTTCAGGAATGAAGGTCAGGTTCTACCACTGAAATTGAAAAGGGTTTGCAAAGAACCACAACCAGCTGAGGTGCTTGCTGAGGCAAAGGGAATATGAAGTGGGTAATGGAAGAAGGTAGTTATAAATACCAGTTATGAAAGGGTGACTACCTGCAAAAACATGGAGTGATTGTTATATTTCTTCCTTATTCAGGTATGAATAAGTTTGAGTACTTTTGTGTATTTTGTACATTAGTTAAATTTACATAAGTTTAAAAAAGCAGTAAAAGATTGAGTGATATGTACCGTTGTGCAAACGTGATTCTCTTATGGATGACTGTAAGTGCACTTTTGACAAATGGATGCCCAAAGGTGCAATAAATTGTCGCCCTTCTGCTATATCATTGGGCACAAGGGTTATTAAATGTTGCTACACGCAGGATCAGTTCTCAGGAGCCTCATAGTCCTGCAGTAGAAACCCTGCGGGCACCTTTGACTACCTCCTCGTCCTGATTAGACATGGGAGCTGGCGCTTCTCTTTCTATTTGGAGGTAAAGTATAGTCTTCCCTATCTTTCCTTTAGCAAATCACTTTCCTGGATAGGCTGTGCCATGTCAGGAAGGGCCTGGGGCTGCTGGGAACCAGGATGTATGCTCAACACCAAGCTTGCACTGTAAAGGCACTCCTTGGCAGAGTTCAGCCTGCTGTGTGTCTGAAGGACAATTTGCACGCCTTCTGATGGAGGAGGA
>NW_028261260.1:265489-304509 GCF_057802395.1 Ceratotherium simum simum
TGGAGAAAACACTCTGCTTTTAGCTTCTTTGGATCATATTATCAATTGCATTCTCATCTTTACATTTTCATTACCGCCTGCACTCAGGCTTTCCTCCCTGATGTAAAGACAGTAGAGAAAAAAAAAAAAAAACACCACTACTAAACCTACTCTGCCAGTAGCAGTTAGGAACACCTTCCCTATGAGAGTTTAAAACTTTTCACCATAGCTCAGAAAGAAGCTCTATCACATCCATTCAATGAAAGTACATCGTGAAGATAACTTCTTCTTTGTAAATGTTTAGGATCATCTTCATAAGTGACTTCAAATACACTGCAGTTCAATGAAATCTGCACTCAGGGTCTCACTAGCATATCATGACGAACACTATTGCTTAACACAACGGTGGCGAATATCTGTTAGGAACATCCTCATTTGAGAGAGGTTTGAAAATTTCAGTATCTGGGGAGAGAGTATATATAACATGCATAAAATGAAAGTCCCATTTGGAGACAATCTCTTGTTTATATCTGGGTATAGGGTTATCCAGGAAGAAATTTGCCTTTTACATCATTGCTGTGCTAGCGACTCTTCACTTAGGAATTCTCTCCCTGTAATGCAAAGAAAGTTCTTGCTGAACTCAACTTGCAAGTATCTTTAAGGAGCACCTTCCTCTGAAAACTTTTTAAACTTTCCATTGCAGCTGGGAGAGAATATCTATAACATCCATTCCATGAATGTAGTTGTGTGGTGGAAACATCTTCCTTTTTAGCTTTTTGTGGATCACAATGTGAAGTGCTCTTTTCCTCTTTGCCGTTCAAACTTTCCTGCACTGAGGGCTTCCTTCTCACAGGAAAGACAAAACACCACTGCTCAAGCGAAGTTTACCAGTAGCTGCTTGAAACTTTCCTAGAGAGAGCTTTCAAATTACCACTAAGCATGTTGACCTGCACATTATCATTTACACTCCTAATTCAATGAAAGTTGACTCTTCAGAGAAACTCTGCTTGTAGCTGTTTAGGATCATCTTGGAGAAGAGACTTTGACTACACTGCAGTTCAATTTGGCATTCAGCTTCTCAATGTAACATATCATAATGAACACTATTGCTTATCACAGTTGGCCAATATCTGTAAGTAACATCTTCATATGAGAGGTTTTAAAATTTCAGTACAGCTGGGAAAGGAGTATCTATATCATCCATAAAAATGAAAGTCAGGTATGGAGAAAATCTCTTTTTGTGTGTGTATCTGTATAGGACTATTCTGAAAATTGCCTTTTCCAACATTGCAGTTAATGACCTTCACCCAGGCTCTCTCTCCCAAGTCTGGCATGCAAAAGATTTGATGAACTCAGCTTGGAAGTATCTTTAAGGAGGATCTCCCTCTGAGAGCTTTTAAACTTTTCACTGCAGCTGAGGCCCAGAATATTTATAACATACACATTCCATGTAATTACTCTGTGGAGGAAAATACATCTTTTAGCTTTTTAATATCATATTGCAAGAAGTGCCTTTTTCATCTCTGCAGTTCATTTGCCTGCACTCAGGCATCCCCACCTGCCCAATGTAGAGACAAAACTTACCACTCAGTAAAGCTACTTTGCCAGTTGCTGCTAGGAGCACCACTTCCTATGAGATTTTAAACTTGTCACCACAGCTGGGAAAGAAGCTCTATCACATCCACTCCAAAGGAAAGTACACCGTGTGAAGAATACCTTTTCTTGTAAACGCTTTTAGAATCGCATTCTGAGTGATATTAAATACACTGTAGTTCAGTCCTTTACATTCAGGGTCTTCACTAGAATATTATTATCAACACTATTTATGCTTAAACACAGGTTGCAAATATCTGTTAGCAATATCTTCACTACGAGAGGTTTTAAAATTTCAGTACAGCTGGGAAATCGTGTCTATAACATCCTTTATAAAATGAAAGTCCAGTGTGAAGAGAAAAATCCGTGGCTTGTATCCGTGATAGGATACAAATTGCCTTTACATCACTGTTTTTAAAGACCTTCACTCAGGCTCTCTCTTCCAATGTATAATGCAAGAAGGTATTTACTGAACTCAAGCTGCAAGATTCTTTAAGGAAGATCGTCCTCTGAGAGCTTTTAAACATTGCACCATGAAAGCTGGGAGAGAATATCTGTAACATCCATTATGTGTAAGTACACTGTGAAGAAAAACACTTCCTTTTAGTTTTTGAGGATGATATTTTAAAGTGCCTTTTCATCTTTTCAGTTCATTGCCTGATCTCAGACATCCTACCAAAGGTGAAGACAAAACACTCTTGATAAACCAACTTTGCCAGTAGCTGTTAGGAACACCTTCCTATGAGAGTTTCAACATTTCACCACAGCTCAGAAAGAAGCTCTCTCACATCTATGCAATGAAAGTACAGTTGGCATAAAACCTCTTCTTATAACTGTATAGGATCACCTTCATAAGGACTTCAAATGCACTGCAGTTCAATCTGTCTCAGGATCTCACTAGCATATCATGATGCACAGTCTTGCTTAACACAGGTTGTCAATAGCTATTAGTAACATATTCATATGAGTGGTTTTAAAATTTCAGTAGTGCTGTGAGAGAGTAGCTATAGCATCCATAAGATAAAAGTCTAGTTGGAGAAAATCTCTTGCTTGTATCTGTATAAGACTATCCTGAAAATTGCAGTTCCAGCATGTCGGTTAATGACGTTCACTTAGGAATTCTCTTCCTTGTAATGCAGGAACGATATTTCTGAACTCTGCTAGCAGTTGCTTTAGGGAGGATCTGCCTCAGAGACCTTTTATGCCTTCCACTGCAGCTGGGGAGAGAATATCCCTAACATCCATTCCGTGAAAATACTCTGTGGAGAAAAACTCTTCCTTTTTCTTTTTAGGATCATACGCTCAAGTGCCTTTCTCTTCACTGTTCATTCCTTGCACTGAGGCTTCCTTCTCAATGTGAAGACAAAACACCACTGCTCAACCAAGTTTGCCAGTAGCTTTTGGGAACATCTTCCTATGACAGCTATCACTACAGGTGGTGCAGATTATCGTTACCATCCATTCAATGAAAGTTGACTCTTCAGAGAAATTCCTCTTTGTAGCTATTTAGGATCATCTTGAGAATTTGAATACACTGCAGTTCAATCTGCACTCAGGGTCTCACTAGCATATCATGATGAACACTTTTGCTTAACACAGGTACCCAATAACTGTAAGTAACATCTTCATATGAGAGGTTTTGAAATTTCAGTACAGCTGAGAGAGAGTATCTATAGCATCTGTAAAATGAAAGGCCAGTGTGGAGATAATATCTTGCTTGCATCTGTAGAGGACTCTCCTTAAAATTGCCTTTCCCAACATTGCTGTTAACGACATTCACTTAAGAATTCTCTCCCCGGGGCCTGCCCCGTGGCGCAAGCAGTTGGGTGTGCAGCTCTACTTCGGTGGCCTGGGGTTTGCAGTTTCTAAACCCTGGGCATGCACCAAAGCCCTGCTTGCCACGACATGGTGTGGTGGGCGTCCCATATAAAGTAGAGGAAGATGGGCACAGATTTTAGCTCAGGGCCAATCTTCCTCAGCAAAAAGAGGAGAATCAGCATGTGACATTAGTTCAGGGCTGATCTTCCCCACAAAAAAAAAAAAAAATAGAATTCTCTCCATGTAATGCCAGAAAGTTCTTGCTTAACTCTGCTTGCAAATAGGTTTAAGGAGGATCTACCCTGAGAGCTTTTAAACTTTCCACTGCAGCTGCGAGGAGAATATCTATAATATCCATCTAATGAGCATTACTCTGTGGAGAAAAACATTTCCTTTTAGTTTTGAGGATCATAATGGAAAGTACCTTTTCTTCTTTTGGTTAGATTGACTGTACTGAGGCTGCCTTCTCAATGGAAAGACAAAATGCCACTGCTCAAACATTTTTGCCAATAGCAAGGAAGGAAAAGAACTTCGTGCCTGTCTCTCTTCCTTTCAGCAAATGAGGTCCACCTTCCTTAACCAGGTTTTGGAACATATTGCCATTTCGGGCCTTGAGAAGGAATATCACATTCCTTTGAGAAGGCACTTTCTGATCCCGGTTCTAAGCAGAGCTCTAGGAACAAGTTTGTAAATGAGTGGCAATGATTACTAGAACTTAGCTAAACTATGTATAACACCCATTGCTGGAAATAACTTCATTGCCCAATCTCTCTTCCCTTCATCTCGTAAGGATCAGAAACCTAAAACAGGTATGTAACAGAATGCTATTTTGGGCCTTGAGATTGAATCTCAAATTCCTTTGAGAGGGCACTTTCCGACCCAGGCTTGTAAGTAAATCTCTAGAAATGACTTTTTATATGTGTGGCAATCATTACTACAGCTGAGCTAAACTACACGGATAACACCCATTTCTGGAAATATGTTCATGTCAATCTCTCTTCCTTACAGCTCTGAAGGATTACATTCCTAAACCAGGTTTTGAACATATTGCTCTTTTGAGCCTTAGGTAGGAATATCACATTCCTTTGAGAAGGCACTTTCTCATCCCAGCATGTAAGGAGATGTCTAGGAACAAGTTAGTATATGAGTGGCAATCATCACTACAGCTGAGCTCAACTGTATAAAATACCCATTCCTGGAAGTATCTTTGTGCTCAATCTCTCTTCCTTTCAGCTCGTGAGAATCACCTTCCTAAACCAAGTTTTAGAACATATGCTATTTCAGTCGTTGAGAACAAATCTCACATTTCTCTGAGAAGACACTTACTGATAACTTCTTGTAAGTAGATGTCTAGGAACAAGTTTATATTGGAGCATCAATCATTACTACAGCTGAGTTAAACGATTTATAGTACCCATTCCTTGAAATAATTTCATGTACAAACTCTCTTAATTCTAGCACTGAGCAATACTAAACTAAACCAGTTTTGGACCATATTGCCATGTTGGGCCTTGAGAAGGAATCTCGTATTCCTTTGAGGAAGGCACTTTCTGATCCCCAGATTGTAAGTAGATGTCTAGGAACAAGTTTGTATATGAGTGGCAAGCATTACTACAGCTGAGCTAAGCTATGTATAATACCCATTCCTGGAAATAACTTTGTGCCTCATCTCTTTTCCTTCCAACTCACTTAAGGATCACAAAAGCTAAACCAGGTTTGGAACATATTGCCATTTCACGCCTTGAGAAGAAATCTCACATTCCTTTGAGAAGGCACTTTCTGATCCTGTCCAGAATGTTGAAGTCTGGGAACAAGTTTGTATATGAGTGTTAATCATTACTAGAGCTGAGCTAAACGGTGTATAACAACCATTCCTGGAAATACTTTGTGCCTCATCTCTCCTCCTTCCATCTCATAAAGATCACAAACATAAACCAGGTTGCCTACATCGTACCATTTTGGCCCTTGAGAATGAATCTCACACTTCTTTGAAGGCACTTTCTGATCCCTGCTTCTAAGTAGATGTCCAGGAACAAGATTCTACATAAGTGGCAATCATTACTACAACTGAGCTATTCTTTGAATAACACTCAATCCTGAAAATAACTTCATGCCCAATCTATCTTCCTTCCAGCTCGCAATGAAGACCTTCCTAAGTCAAGTTGGGAACATATTGCCATTCAGACCTTGAGAAGGAATCTCACATTCCTTTGAAACAGCAGTTTCTGATCACAGCCTGTATGTAGGCGTCTAGGTTGGAAGTTTGTATATGAGTGGCAATCATTAATACAGCTGTGCTTCTCTCTTCCTTCCACCTCGTAAGGATCACAAACATAACCAGGTTTGGAACATAATGCCATTTCAGGGCCTTGAGAGCGAATGTCACATTCCTTTGAGAAGGCACTTTCTGATCCCAACTTGTAAGTAAATGTCTAGTAACAAGTTTGTAAATAAGTGGCAATCATTCTACAGCTGAGCTAAACTATGTATTAGAACCATTCCTCAAAATAACTTCCTGCCCTGTCTCTCTTCCTTCCAGCTCTAATGGATTACATTCCTAAGCAAGGTTTTGAGCGTAGTATTGTGTCGGGCCTTGAGAAGGAATCTCACATTAATTTGAGAAGGAATTTTCTGATCCCAGCTTCTAAGTAGATGCCTAGAAACAAGTTTGTATATGAGTGGGAATCACTACTACAGCTGAGCTGAACTATGAATAACACTTATTCCCAGAAATACCTTCATGCTCAGTCTCTCTTCCTTCCAGATCATAAGGCCCACCTTGCTCAACCATGTTTGGAACATATTGTCAATTCCGGCCTTGAGAAGGAATCTCATACCTTTAAGAGGACACTTTCTGATCCCTGCTTCTAAGTATATGTCCAGGAACAAGATTCTATGTAAGTGGCAATCATTACTACAACTGAGCTATTGTATGAATAACATCAATTCCTGGAAAAAAACTTCATGCTCAATCTCTCTTACTTCCACCTGCTGAGTACCACCTTCTTCGACTCAAGTTTGGAACATGTTGCTGTTTCAGGCCTTGAGAAGGAATATTACATTCCTTTGAGAAGTCACTTTCTGATCCTGGGGTTATGTAGATGTCTAGGAACAAGTTTGTATATTAGTGGCAATCATTACTACACCTGAGTTAATCTATGTATAAATCCATTCATGAAAATATCATCATGCCCCATCTCTCTTCCTTCCATCCAGTAAGGATCACAAACCTAAGCCAGGTTTGGAACATATTGCAATTTTGGGCCCTGACAAGAAATCTCACATTCCTTTGCAAAGAGCACTTTTTGTTCGAGGCCTGTATGTAGATTTCTATGAACAAGTTTTCATATGAGTGGCAAGCATGACTACAGGAGCTAATGTATAACTGCCATTCCTGGAAATCATTTTTGTGCCTAATCTCTCTTCCTTCATCTCATCAGAATCAGCTTGCTCAACCATTTTTGGAGAATCCACGCTATTTCAGGCCTTGAGAAGGAAACTCATAGAGTTCAGCCCCGTGGCGTAGCTGTTAAGTGTGCACACTCCGCTGCTGCTGGCCCAGGTTCAGATCCCGGGCACGTACTGACGCACTGCTTGTTAGGCCATGCTGTGGTGGCGTCCCACATAAAGTGGCAGAAGATCGGCATGGATGTTAGCTCAGGGCCTGTCTTCCTCAGCAAATAGAGGAGGATTGGCATGGATGTTAGCTCAGGGCTGACCTTCCTCACAAAAAAAAAAAGAGGAGGAACCACATATTCATTTCAGAAGGAACCTTCTTATCCTGGTTACTAAGTAGAAGTCTAGGAACAAGTCTGTATATGATTAGCAATCATTGCTACAGCTGAGCTAAACTATGATTAACAGTCATTCCTGGAAATAACTTTGTGCCCAAACTCTCTTCATTCCTGCTCGTAAGGACCATCTTTGGCAACTAGGTTTGGAACATAGTGCCCTTTCGGGCCTTTGGAAGGAATCTCACATTCTTTTGAGAATGCACTCTCTGATACCGGCTTTTAAATAGATACCTAGGAACAAGTTTGTATAGGCGTGGCAGTCATTACTACAGCTGACACACTAGGTATAACACCCATTCCTGGAAATAACTTTGTGCCTAATCTCTCTTCCTTCCATCTCTTAAAGATCACAAACCTAAACCAGATTTGGACCATAATTCCATTTCAGTCCTTAAGAAGGAATCTCACATTGCTTTGAGAAGGCGTTCTGACCCTGGCTTCCACGTAGATGTCTAGCAACAAGTTTGTATATGATTGGCGATCATTACTACAGCTGACGTAAACTTCATATAACACCTATTCCTGGAAGTAACTTTGTGCCTAATCTCTCTTTCTTCCATCTTGTAAGATCGCAAACCTAAACCAGATTTCAAACATATTGCCATTTCGCACCTTGAGAGCAAATCTCACATTACCTTGAGAAAGCACTTTCTAATCCTGACTTCTAAGTAGATGTCTAGGAAAAACTGGGTATATGAGTTTCAATCATTAGTAGGGGTGAGCTATACTATGTATAACACCCATTCCTGAAAATGACTTTGTGCCTTATCTTGCTTCCTTCCATCATGTAAGGATCACAACTCTAAACCAGGTTTGGTAAATAATGCCAATTCGGGCATTGAGAATGAATCTCACATTTCTTTGAGAAGGCAATTTCTGAACTTGGCTTGTCAGTAAATGTCTAGGAGCAAGTTTGAATATGAGTGGCAATCATTACTACAGCTGAGATGAAATATATATCACCTATTCCTGAAAATAACTTGATGTCCAATCTCTCTTCCTTCCAGCTCATAAGCATCACCAACCTAAACCAGTTTTGGAACATATTGTCATTTCGGAAACTGAGAAGGAATCTCACATTCCTATGAGAAGGCACTTTCTGATCCAGGCCTATATGTACATATGCAGGAACACAATTGCAAATGAGTGACAATCATTATTAAAGTGGAGCTAAACTATGTATAAGACCTATTCCTGGAAATAACATTGTGCATATTCTCTCTTCCTTCCATGTCATAAGGATCACCTTCCTCAAGCGGGTTTGGAATATAATGCCATTTCTGGACCTGAGAATTAATCTCACATTCCTATGAGAAGGAAATTTCTGACGCAGGTTTCTAAGTAGAAGTCCATGAACAAGTTTGTATATGAGTGGCAATCATTCCTACAGCTTAGCAAAAGTATGTGTAATGCCCATTCCTGGAAATAAATTTGTGCCTAACCTCTCTTCCTTCCATCTTGTAAGGGGGAAAAACCTGAACCATGTTTGTAGCATAACGCCATTTTGTGTCTTGAGAAGGAATCTTGTACTCCTTTGATAAGGCACTTTCTGAACCCCCGTGGAAGTAAATGTCTAGGAACCAGTTTCTGTATGAGTGGTAATCATTACCACAGCTGAGCTAAGCTATGTATAACACCCATTCCTGGAAATGACTTTGTGCCCAATCTCCCATCATTCCAGCTTCTAAGGATCACCTTCATAAAGCAGGTTTGGAAACAGGGCCGTGTAGGGCCTTGAGACAGGACCACTCCCAAGTGCCTCAGACAACACAATTTCTACTCCCAGCTTGTAAGTAGATGATAAGAAACATCTTTGTATCTGAGTGGCAGTCATTACTATAGCTGAATTTAATGATGTATAACACCCATACCTGGAAGTAACTTCTTGCACAATCTCCCATCATTCCACCTCCTAAGAATCTCCTTCCCAAAGAAGGTTTTGCACACGTCCATGTAGGGCCTTCGGAGAGAATCTCACTCACACGTCTTTGAGAAGGCACATTCCTATCCTGGCTTGTAAGTAGATGGTAAGAAACATCAATCTGTCTTTGTGACAATCACTACTAGAGCTGAGTAAAATTATGGTTAACACTCATTCCTAGAAGTAACTTCATGTGCAACCCCTTCCTTCCAGGTCCTAAGGATTGCCTTCTCAAAGCAGGTTTGGAAACAGGACCGTGTAGTGCCTTGGGACAGCATCTCACTCACAAGCCATTGAGAGTGCATTTTCTCATTCCGGATTCTAAGTAGCTGGTTACAAACATGTTTGTATCTGAGTGGCAGGCATTACTACAGCTGAGATAAACTAAGTATAACTCCCATTCCTGGAAATTACTTTGTGCCCAATCTCCCTTCCTTCCAGCTCCTAAGGATCGCCTTCCTAAAGCCGGTTTGGAAAGAGGATAGTATAGGGCCTTGAGACAGGACTGGTCTCAAATTCCCTAGAGAATACACTTTCTTATCTTGCATTGTAAGTAGATGTTTAGAAACGTCTTTGTTTCAGAGTGGAAATCATTTCTACAGCTGAGTTAAACTATGTATAAGACATATTCCTGGAAAGAACTTCATCCCCAATCTCCCTTATTTCTAGGTCCTAAGGATAGTCTTCTCAAAGCAGATTTTGCACAGTGCCACGTAGGGCCTGGAGAGAGATTCTCACTCACGTGCCTTACAGAAGGCACTTTCTTATCCCGGCTTATAAGTAGATGATAAGAAACATCTTTGTATCTGAGTGGCAATCACTAATACTACTGAGTGAAACTATGGGTAACACTCATCCCCTGAAGTATCTTCATGCCCAGTCTCCCTTTCTTCCAGCTCATGAGGATCACCTTCCTGAAGTAGGTTTTGCATATAGCCATGATGGGCCTTGAGAGAGAACCTCACTCACATGCTTTAGAGAAAGCATTTTCTTATCCCAGCTTGTAAGCAGATTCTAAGAAACATCTTTCTATATGAGAGGTAATCACTACTCTAGCTGAGTTAAACTATATATAACACCTATTCCTGGAAAAACTTCATGCCCAATCTCCCTTCCTTCCAGCTCCTGAGGATCGCCTTTCCAAACAGGTTTGGAAACAGGACCGTGTATTGTCTTGAGACAGAATCTCGCTCACACATCATAGAGAATGCAATTTCTGACACCAGATTCAAAGTAGATCTTTAGCGACATTCTTGTATCTGAGTGGCAAGCATTACTAAAGCTGAGCTAAGCTAGGTATAACACCCATTACTAGAAATAACTTTGTTCCCAATCTCCCTTCCTTTCAACTCCTAAGGATCGCTTTCCCAAAGCAGTTGATACAAGGCTGTGTAGGGCCTTGAGACAGGACTGCTCTAAAATGCCTCTGAGAACACACTTTCTTATGCTGGGTTGTAACTAGATACATAGAAACATATTTGTTTCTGCTTGGCAAAAATTACTACAGCTGAGTTAAACTATGTGTAAGAGTCATTACTGGAAACAACTTTGTGCCAATTCTCCCTTCCTTCCAGCACTTAAGTATAATTTTCCCAAACCCGGTTTTGCATGGGGCAATGTAGGTCGTTGAGTGAGAATCTTACCCACATGCCTTAGAGAAGGCACTTTATTATCCCGGCTTTTAAGTAGATGATAAGAAACTTCTTTCTATCTGAGTGAGAATCACTATTACAGCTGAGTTAAACTACAGATATCACCCATTCCTGGAAGTAACTTCATGCCCAATATACCTTCCTTTCAGCTCCTGATTAGTGACTTCCCACAGCAGGTTTTGCACAAGTCCAGCAAGTGACTTGAGAGAGAATCTCACTCAGATGCCTAAGAGAAATCACTTTCTTTTTTTTTTTTTTTTTAAAGATTTTATTTATTCATTTTTTTCCCCCCAAAGCCCCAGTAGATAGTTGTATGTCATAGGTTCACATCCTTCTAGTTGCTGTACGTGGGACTCGGCCTCGCGTTGGACGGAGAAGTGGTGCCTCGGGGCGCGCCCGGAATCCGAACCCAGGCCGCCAGCATCAGAGCGCGCGCACTCAACCGCCAAGCCACGGAGCCGGCCCGAGAAATCACTTTCTTATCCTGGCTTGTAAGTAGACGGTAAGAAACATCTTTGTGTCTGAGTGGCAATCACTACTTCAGCTAAGTTAAACTATGTATAACACCCATTCCTGGAAATAACTTTGTACCCAATCACTCTTTCTTCCAGCTCCTAATTATGGCCTTCTCAAAGCAGGTTTGGAAACAGGACCGAGTAGTGCCTTGAGACAGAATCTCACTCCCAAGAAATAGAGAACACACTTTCTGATACCGGATTCTAAGTGGATGCTTAGGAACATGTTTGTATCTGGGTGGCAAGCATGACTACAGCTGAGCATAAATATAACACACATTAATGGAAGTAACTTTGTGCCCATTTTCCCTTTCTTCCAGCTCCTAAGGATCGCCTTCCTAAAGCAGGTTTGGAAACAGTCCATGTACAGCCTTGACACAGGACCAGTCTCAAATGCCTTAGAGAAAACCCTTTCTTATCTGGGATTGTAAGTAGATGGTTAGAGACATCTTTGTTTCTGAGAGGCAATCATCACTACAGCTGAGTTTTTCTATGGATAAAACCTATTCCTGAAAGTAACTTCATGCCCAATCTCCCTTCCTTTCAGGTCCAAAGGATAGCCTTCCCAAAGAAGGTTTTGCACAAGGCCATGTAGAGCCTTGAGAGAATCTCACTCATATGTCTTAGAGAAAACACTTTCTTATCCTGGCTTAAGTAGATGGTAAATAACCTCTTTGCATCTGAGTGGCAATCACTGCTACAGCTGAGTTAAACTATCTATAACACCCATTCCTGGAAGTAACTTCATGCCCAATCTTACTTCCTCAGAGCTACTAAGGATCATCTTCCCACAGCAGGTTTCGAAACGGGACCGTGTATTGCCTTGAGACAGAATCTCAGTCACAAGCCATAGAGAACTTACTTTCTGATTCAGTTCTGAGTAGATGGTTAGGAACATGTTTGTATCTGAAAGGCAAGCTTTACTAGAGCTGAGCTAAATTAAGTATAACACCCATTCCTGAAAGTAACTTCGTGCCAAATCTCACTTACTTCTAGCTCCTAAGTATTGCCTTCCTAAAGCAGATTTGGAAACAGTGCAGTGTAGGGCCTTGAGACAGGATGACTCTCAAATGCCTTAGAGAACACACTTTCTTATCTCGGGGTGTAAATAGATGCTTAGAAACATCTTTGTTTCTGAATGGCAATAATTACTACAGGTGAGTTAAACTATGGATGAGACCCATTCCTGGGACGTACTTCTTGCCCAATCACCCTTCCTTCCAGCTCCTATGGATCGCTGACCCAAAGCAGGTTTTGCACAAGACCATTAAGAGCCTTGAGACAGAATCTCACTCACATGCTTGAGGGAAGGCACTTTCTTATTTCAGCTTGTATGAAGATGTTTAGAAACATCTTTCTATATGATTGGCAATCGCTGCTATAGTTGAGTTAAACTATGTATGACACTCATTCTTGGAAGTAACTTCATACCCAAACTCTCTTCCTTCCAGCTCCTAAGGATCACTTTCCAAAAGCTGGATTTACACAGGACCATGAATGGCCTTGAGAGACAATCTCACTCACATGCCTTACAGAAGGCACTTTCTTGGTTTGTAAGTAGATGGTAAGACACATTTTTGCATCTGAGTGGCAATCACTGCTACATCTGAATTTAACTTTGTATAATACATGTTCCTGAAAGTAACTTCATGCCCAATCTCCCTTCCATAAAGCTCCTAAGGATCCCCTTTCCAAAGCAGGTTTCCAAACAGGACTGAGTAGTGCCTTGAGACAGATTCTCACTCACAAGCCTTAGAGAACTCACTTTCTGACACCAGACTCTAAGTAGATGGTTAGAACATTTTTGTAACTTAGTGGCAAGCATTACTACAGCTCAGCTAAACTAAGTATAACACCTATTCCTGGAAATAACTTTTTGCTCAATCTCCCTTCCCTCCTAAGGATTGCCTTCCTAAAGTAGCTTTGGAAACAGGCCTTGTAGGGCCTTGAGACAGGACCAATCTCAAGTGCCTTGGAGAACACATTTTCTTATCACGAGTTCTAACTAGATGGTTAGAATCATCTTTATTTCTGAGTCGCAATCATTACTATAGCTGAGTTTAATGATGTATAACACCCATTCCCGGAAGTAACTCTATGCCCTATCTCCCTTTATTCCAGCTTCTAAGGATGGCCTTCACAAAGAAGGTTTTCACAGGGCCATTTAAGGACTTGAGAGAGAATCTCACTTAGAAGCCCTAGAGAAGGCACTTTATTATCCAGGCTTGTAAGTAGATGGTTAGGAACATCTTTGTATCTGAGTGGCAAGCATTGCTACTGCTGAGCTAAGCTAAGTATGACACTCATTCCTGAAAATAACTTTTTGCCCAGTCTTCCTTGCTTCCAACTACTAAGGATCGCCTTTCTAAAGCAGCTTTTGAAACAGGGCCGTGTAGGGCCTTGAGACAGGACCATTGGCAAATGCCTTAGAGAACACACTTTCTTCTCCTAGCTTGTAAGTAAACGGTAAGAAACAACTTTGTATCTGAGTGGCAATCATTACAACAGTTGAATTAAAGTATGTATAACACCCATTCCTGGAAGTAACTTCATGCCCAATCTCCCTTACTTCCAGCTCCAAAGGATCACCTTCCCAAAGTAGGTTTTGAACAAGGCCAAGTAGGACCTTGAGAGAGAATCTTACCCACATGCGTTAGAGAATGCAGTTTAATATCCAGGCTTGTAAGTAGATGGCAAGGATCATGTTTGTATCTGAGTGACAATCACTACTACAGCTGAGTTAAACTATATATAACACCCATTAATGGAAGTAACCTCATTTCCATTCTCACTTCTTTCAGGCTTCTAATTATTGCCTACACAATGCAGGTTTGGAAACAGGGCCATGTAGGGCCTTGTGAGAGAATCTCACTCACGTGCCTTAGAGAATGCACTTTCATATCCTGTCTTGTAAGCTGATTGTAAGAAACGTCTGTGTATTTGAGTGGAAATCACTACTACATTTGAGTTAAACAATGTATAACACCCATGCCTGGAAGTAACTTCATGCCCATCTCCATTCCTTCCCTTTCCTAAGGATTGCCTTCCCAAAGAAGGTTTGGAAACAGGACAGTGTATTGCCTTGAGAAATATTCTCACTCACACGCCATAGAGAATGCACTTTCTGATACCAGATCCTAAGTAGATGGTTAGGAACATGTTTGTATTTGAGTGGCAAGCACTACTAAGGCTGAGCTAAGCTAGGTATAGCACTCATTCATAGACATAACTTTGTGCCCAATCTCCCTTTCTGACAACTTCTAAGGATCGCCTTCCAAGAGCAGCTTTTGATAACAGGGTCGTGTAGAGCCTTGAGACAGGACCATTCTCAAATGACTTAGAGAAGACACTTTCTTCTCAGGCCTTGTAAGTAGACGGTAAAAAAAACTTTGTATGTGAGTGGTAATCATTACTACAGCTGAGTTAAACTATGTCTAACACTCATTCCTGGAAGTAACGTCATGCCCAGTCTCCCTTTCTTCCAGCTGCTAAGGATAACCTTCCCAAAGCAGGTTTTACACAGTGCCATATAAGGCCTAGAGAGAACCTTAATCCCATGCCTTAGATAAAGCACTTTCTTATCCCAGCTTTTAAGTAGATTGTAAGAAACATCTTTGTATCTGAGTGGTAAACACTACTACAGCTGAGTTAAACTATGTAAAACACCCATTCCTGGAAGTAACTTCAGGTGCAATCTCCCTTCCTTCCAGCTCCTAGGGATTGAATTCCCAAAGAAGGTTTGGAAACAGGACTGTGTAGTACCTTGAGAAAGAATCTCACTTACAAGCCATAGTGAATGAATTTCTGATACTGGATTCTAAGTAGATGGTTAGGAACATGTTTGTATATGAGTGGCAACTATTACTACACCTGAATTAGACTATATATAACACCCATTCCTGGAAGTAACTTCATGTCCAATCTCCCTTCCTTCCTGATCCTAAGGATATCCTTCCCAAAGCAAGTTTTTCACAGGGCCATGTAGGACTTTGAGAGAGAATCTCACTCACATGCCTTAAACAAGGCAGTTTATTATCCAGCCTTGTAAGTAGATGGTAAGAAATATCACTGTATCTGAGTGGCAATCACTACTACAGCTCAGTTAAGCTATATATAACACTCTCTCCCAAAAGTAACTTCATGCTCTTTCTCCCTTCCTTCCAGCTGCTAAGGATCACCTTCCCAAAGCAGGTTTGGAAACAGAGCCATGAAGGGCCTTGAGAGAGAATCTCACTCACATCCCTTAGAGAAGTCACTTTCTTATCCTAGCTTGTAAGTAGATTGTAAGAAACATCTTTTTATCAGATTGTCAATCACTACTAGAGCTGAGTGACGCTATGGATAACACCCGTTCCTAGAAGTAACTTCATGCCCAATCTCCCTTCCTTCCAGCATCTAACGATCCCCTTTCCAAAGCAGGTTTGAAAACAGGACCCTGTTGGGCCTTCAGAGAGAATCACACCCTCATGCCTTAGAGAAGGCACTTTCTTATCCCGGCTTGTATGTAGATGGTAAGAAACTTCTTTGGACCTGAGTGGCAATCACTACTAGAGCTGAGTGAAACTATGGATAACAGCCATTCCTGGAAGTAACATCATACCCAATCTTCCTTCCTTCCAGCTCCTAATTATTGTCTTCCCAAAGCAGGTTTGGAAACAGGGCCATGTAGGGACTTTAGAGAGAATCACAAGGTCATGCTTTAGAGAAGGCACTTTCTTACCCTACCCTGTGAGTATATGTTTAGTAACATGTTTGTATTTGACTGACAATTATTACTACAGATGAGCAAATCTATGTATGACATCCATTCCTGGAAATAAGATCATGGCCAAACTCCATTCCTTCCAGATGCTATGAATCACCTTGCCAAAGCACGTATGGAACAGGGCTTTGTATGGTCTTGAGACAACACCTCTCCCAAATGTCTGAGAGAACAAACTTTCTTTTCACAGGATGTAAATAGGTGGAAGGAAACATCTTGTATCTTAGAAGCAATAATTACTACAGCTGAGATAACCTATGTATATCACCCATTCCTGGATAAAACTTCAAGCCCAATCTCCCTTCCTTCCAGCTCCTAAGTATTGCCTTCTGAAAGCAGCTTTGGAAACAGGACTGTGTAGTGCCTTTTGAGGGACTCTGACTCATACACCTTAGGGAAGTCACTTTATTAACCAGCTTGTAAGTAGATGGTTAGGAACATGTTTGCATAAGAGTGGCAAGCATTACTACAGCACAGCTAAACTATGTATAACACCCAACCCTCTAAAGTGCTTCATCCCCAATCTCCTTTCCTTCCAGCTTCTATGGATCACCTTGTAAAAGCATGTATGGTGAGGGCCTTGTGGGGAATTGAGACAGTACCTCTCTCAAATGTCTTAGAGAACACACTTTCTGACCTCAGTTTGTAAGTAGATGGTAGGAAACATCTTTGTATCTGAGTGGAAATCACTAGCTCAGCTGAGTTAAAGTATGTATAACACCCCTTCCTGGATGTAACTTCATGGTCAATATCCCTTTCTTTCTGCTCCTAAGGATCGCCTTCCCAAAACAGGTTTGGAAACGGGACCGTGTAGTGCCATGAGATGGGTGAAATTGTGTTCTGTAAGTCATTTGAGAGTGCTCCTATCTCAATTACTTTCAAGGCCCTGTTCTATATGGGCTTTGACAAGGTGATCCATGGCAGCTGGAGGGAAGGGAGACTTTGCATGAAGCTATTTCCAGGACTGGGTGTTATACATAGTTTTACTCAGCTGTAGTATTGATTGCCACTCAGATAAAAAGATGTTCCTGACAATCTACTTACAAGCCTGGATATGAATGTGCCTTCTCTAAAGCATGTGAGTGAGATTCCCACTAAGAGCCCGACATGGCCCTGTTTCCAAATCTGCTTTGGGTAGGTGATCCTTAGGAGCTGGAAGGAAGTGAGATTGGGCATGAAGTGACTTCTAGGTATGGGTGTTATACATAGTTTAGCTCAGCTGTAGTATTGATTGCCACTCAGATACAAACAGATTCCTAACCTTCTACTTAGAAGCTGGTATCAGAAAGTACGTTCTCTATGGCCTGTGAGTGACATTTTGTTTCGAGACAATACACCATGCTGTTTCCAAGCCTGCTTTGTGAAGGCAATCCTTAGGAGCTAGAAGGAAGGGAGATTGGCATAAAGTTATCTCCAGCAATAGGTGTTATACATAGTTTAACTCAGCTATAGTAGTGATTGCCAGTCAGATACAAAGATGTTTCCTACCATCTACTTAAAGCCTGGTAGAACAAATCATTTTCTCTAAGACATTTGAGAGAGGTCTAGTCTCAAGGCCCTACAAGGCCCTGTTCTTCACTTGATTTGGGAATGCCATCCATAGCACTTGGAAGGAAGGAAGATTGGGCATGAAGTTATTTCCAGAACTGTGTGTTATACATAGTTTAACTCAGCTGTAGTAATTATTGCCATTAAGATTCAAAGATGTTTCTTACCACCTACTTACAACTCGGGATAAGAAAGTGTGTTCCCTGGACACTTGAGGGGTACTATGTCAAGACCATACAAGGGCCTGTTCCATACGGGCTTTGGCAAGGTGATCCATAGCAGCTGAAAGGAAGGGAGATTCGGGATGAGGCTATTTCCAGATATGGGTGTTATACAGAGTTTTGCTCAGCTGTAGTAATGCTTGCCACTCAGATACAAATGTGTTCCTAAGCATCTGCTTAGATTCTGGTATCAGAAAGTGCATTCTCTATGGATTGTGAGTGAGATTCTGTCTCAAGGCAATACACAGTCCTGTTTCCAAACCTGTTTTGGGAAGGTGAGCCTTAGGAGCTGGAAGGAAGGGAGATTGGGCATGAAGTTACTTCCAGGAATGGATGGTATACATAGTTTATCTCAGCTGTAGTAGTGATTGCCACTCAGATACAAAGATGTTTCTTACAACCTACTTATGAACCCAGATAAGAAACTGCCTTCTCTAAGTCATGTGAGTGAGTTTCTCTCCAAAGGACTTACATGGCCATGTTTCCAAACTTGCTTTGTGTAGGCGATGCTTGGGAGTTGAAGGAAGGGAGATTGGGCATGAAGTAAACTCCAGGAATGGGTGTTATATGTAGTTTAACTCAGCTGTAGTAGTGATTGCCACTCAGATACAAAGATGTTTCTTACCATCTACTTACAAGCTGGCATAATAAAGTGCCTTCTCTAAGGCTTGTGATTGATAATCCCTAACAAGGCCCTACACAGTCCTCTTTCCAAACCTGCTTTGTGAAGGCAATCTTTAGGGGCTTGAAGGAAGGGAGATAGGGCATGATGTTACTTCCAGGAATGGGTGTTATACATAGTTTTACTCAGCTGTAGTAACACTTGCCACTCAGGTACAAACATGTTCCTAACCAGCTACATAGAATCCAGTATTAGAAAGTACATTCTCTAAGGCTTGTGAGTGAGATTCTGTCTCAAGGCAGTACATGGTCCTGCTTCCAAACCCTCTATGGGAAGGTGATCCTTAGGAGCTGGAAGGAAGGGAGATGGGGCATGAAGATAATTCCAGGAATGGGTGTTATACATAGTTTAACTCAGCTGTAGTAGTGATTGCCACTCAGATACAAAGATGTTTCTTACCATCTACTTACAAGCCCTGGTAAGAAAAGTGCCTTCTCTTAGACATGTTAGAGGTGTTCTCTCTCAAGGCCCTTCACAGCTGTGTTTCCAAAACTTCTTTGGGAAGGTGATCCTTAGGAGCTGTAAGAAAGACAGATTTTGTATGATTTACCTCCACAAAGGGTGTTCTATGTAGTTTACCTCAGCTGTAGTAGTGCTTGCCACTCAGATACAAAGATGTTTCTAACCGTTATCATACACACCGGGATGAGAAAGTGTGTTCTCTAATGCATTTCAGAGAGATTCTGTCTCAAGGCCCTACAGTGCCCTGTTTCCAAACATGCTTTGGGAATGTGATTCTTAGTTGCTGGAAGGAAGGGAGAATGGGCACCTAGTTATTTCCAGGAATGGGTGTTATACTGAGTTTAGCTCAGCTGTGGTAATGCTTGCCACTCACACCGAAACATGTTCTTACCCACCTAGTTAGACTCCGGGATCAGAAAGTGCATTCTCTATCTCTTCTGAGTGAGATTCTTCCTAATGGCCAAACAAGGCCCTGTTCCAAACCTGCTTTGGGAAGGCAATCTTTAGGAGCTGGACTTAAGGGAGATTGGGCACAAAGTTACTTCCAGGAATGGGTATTATTCTTAGTTTAGCTCAGCTGTAGTAGTGATTGTCTCTCAGATACAAACATGTTCCTAAAAATGTACCTAGAATCTGGGATTAGAAAATGCATTCTGACAGGCGAGTGAGATTGTGTCTCAACGCATTACAAGGCCCTGTTCTATACCTACTTTGGGAAGGGGATCCAAGCAGGTAGAAGGAATGGAGACTGTGCCTGAAGTTATTTACAGGAATGGGAGTTATACACAGTTTAACTCAGCTGTAGTAGTGATTGCCTCTCATAAACAAAGGTGTTACGTATCATGCACTTCAAACTGGGATAATAAAGTGCTTTGTGTAAAGCATGTGAGTGATATTCTCACTCAAGTCTCTTTGTGGCCCTGTGCAAAATCTGCTTTTGCTAGGCAATGCTTAGGGGCTGGAATGAATTGAGATTGGGCATGAAATTACTTTCAGGAATGGCTTTTTTTTTCCCCCCAAAGCCCCAGTAGATAGTTGTATGTTATAGCTGCACATCCCTCAGTTGCTGTATGTGGGACGCGGCCTCAGCATGGCCGGAGAAGCGGTGCGTCGGTGCGCACCCAGGATCCGAACCTGGGCCGCCAGTAGTGGAGCGTGCGCACTTAACCACTAAGCCATGGGGCCGGCCCTTGGGAATGGCTTTTATCAGCAGTTTAACTCAGCTATATTCCTGACTGCCATTCAGACAGAGAGATGTTTGTTACCATCTTCTTAAAAGCCCAGAAAAGAAAATGTTTTCTCTAAGGCATTTAAGAATGGTCCTGTGCCAATTGACTGGTCGTAGTGTCCCTTTGTCTGCAGAACTTGAGGTGGGTACCTACTTAGATCTGGCCAGAGGCAGCCCATTTCAAGGAGCCACATCCCAGAGGACCTGTGTTTCCCAGGGCATCCCAGGAAATGCTCACTGCCAGCTCCCCTCCACTCGCCACTGCGAAGACCATCGTCCTCCCTCGGGAGGCCTGGGCAGGGAAGGGGCCAGGTGTGGAAGGCTGCCAGATCCCAGGACTGGCACACCAGTTGCCAGGCGGCTTCCTCCTTTGACGGGGCCCAGCACACGCCCCAGAAAACTTGGCGGCAGGCACCAGGGCTCTTTCCCCCAGAACTTGTCCCCCTGAAAGGGTCCTGGCTCAGGTGGCTGGACCAGCCAGCCAGCCTCATTTGGACAATGCAGGGAAGCCGAGCCAGCTTCCTCCTCTCCCTCGGCGTGGCACCTATGCACTCAGGCAGAGGGCCTCACGCGTGACTTCAATCATGGATTTCTCCCCAGAGCCATGGCCTGGGCACTTGGAAGGCCAGGCCTTCCCAACTCCAGAGAAGAGGCTGGGACCTATCACTAGAAGGGCTTTCCCAGTGTGGCCCCGTATACCTAGGCCTCCGGCCTGCTGGGGCCACACTCACCGCTTTGCCATATGCCTGTCTCTGTCCTTCTGACTCCACAGAGACTTTCCTGCACCTAGCTGGAGTCAAAAAGTGTGGGTGTGGGGTGAGGCAGTGGTTTTGTCTTTCCAGGAAGAAATGAGGCTTGGGAGAAAGCAGCTGGCTGAGGCAGAACCTTGACCTGACACCCCAGTCGGCCTTTGGCCACCAGAGCCAGACCACCACTTCCAAAGAAGGGAAGCGACCGGCAAACTGAGTGGAAGTGGGGGATGGGAGGGAGACAACAGGTGAAGCCAAGTCAAGAAGGGCGGCGTTCCTTCTTCATCTGCACCTGGCAGGCGCGAGAGAGCGCCCCAGCCAGTCAGAGCCTGGCAGGCAGGCAGGGTCTTCACGAGGACCCCCGAGGCCAGCCCTAGGCCCTGGCAGCCGTGCATGCACCCTTGGCCTGACGGGTTGAACCCAAGCCTGCAGGGCTCCCGGAGTGGCCAGAGACAGAAGGGCCCCTGGGAGAGGTAGGCAAGGTGGGCAGGGCTCACCAACATCCTCTCCTCAGGTCCCTGAGAGAAAGAGGGAGAAAGAGAGAGAGAGAGAGAGAGAAAGAGAGAGACAGAGATCCTGGACCTCTGAGTCACTGCCGCCACTACTGGTGCCACCTCACATGCCATCCCCCTTCCCCCCACCAACCCCCGCGCCCACTCCGGGGCCAGCCACACTACAGAGAGGCTGGTTCCTGGTCACCTCCGTGCTGTCCCTTCTGGACCAGACCCCAGTGCAGGGGAAATGGTTCAGATGGGGTTGGGGGGGCAGCAAGATAGCCAGGGATGCAGGGGCCAGGAAGAGCCTGGAGTCCTGCACTGATTCAATGGTACTGGCCTCACTCAGTCTGTGGACCCTGTGGGACTGGGAGATCAAAATGGGCCACCCTCAAAAATGTCTCTTTCCCTGGATTATTTTCTCGGTCGTACATTGGACCTCCCCCAAACTGCCTAAAGAATTGAACCTAGAAGATCCTTCTCAGGAAGGAGCCACTGTCCTATGGAGGCTGTAATATAATGTCAAATAGGTGTTACAATAGGAAAGGCACCAACAAGCCCATCTTATCAAAAATTCTCTCTCTCCCAGGCAACATTCTCTAGGGGGCCCTCCAAAGAGTTGCCAGACAAATGGTTACATGTCCCTCTCCATGAGAATTGTGTTCTTCTCCTCTCAAATCCCAAACCCCACCCCCAACATCCTCCTTTGTCTTTAGCTGAACATAGTATTTAACAGGAGAATCTCTGCCATTGTGTTGAGAAACTCAGTTTCCTGGGTTTCTCCCCTTTATACATGTTATGAACCCAATTTAATCAAGCATGGATTCTTTTTTATTGTCTATTTGCATTAGGAACATAATTACTAACTAGAGCCTAATTTGAGAATATTCATTATGAATGGAAGATGTCATATCTAAGAACAGAATGGAATTCACTGAGGCTTTATTCTTGGGACATATGTAGGATTAAGTCAGGACATGCTGCAAGAGTGAAAATAAGTTCTCTATATTTTTATTCTCCAAGACCATGGATTTCAGCCACACTTTATACCCATGTACTTTGCAACAATGAAAAACACTTAAACAATGGCCTTGAATATTTTGCCCTCAGATTCATTAGTCTTAAAATATAAATTGAGCAATTTAAATCTAGATGAGTGAAAGACTATGGAGACTTCTAGAATGTTATGTTAGGTCCTTTAGAAGTGAAGAATTGACTTTAATAGCATTTCTATTCCTTCTTATACCTTGACAATAGTGCTACTGTGACTCTGTTTTAAAGAGGATCATGGCAGGCTTTACTTTAATTTGCACCTTTATTTAAGTACATTTACTTAATATTTCTCAGTCTCTTGAAAACTTTTATCATTAAGCTCAACCTTCATTTAAATCACCAGACCTATTTGATGAAGGCGACATGAACATTTACTTGCAAACTCCTCAGAAAATTTCTAATTTAACCTTTACTTTGGACGATCCATTGTAGAACTCCAACTGGATTTGCCAGGCCCCTCAAAATGGCTCATAACTATGTGTTTGTACATTTATCTGGGAAGATATTATCTAAGGGTAATTGTTCTTCCCAAACGCTTTCTTTACCTCAAACAGCAATACTTCCAAAGTTTTAATGAAAATGTGGCCAATTTTGTGAAAACCAAGTGACTTGTTTGTTTTAGCATGCCAACGAGATTAAGAAAATAAGTATTTTAATTATTGTTATTGATTTTAAAAATCAGAAATTAAGAAAACAAACTTTTGTCCAAAGACATTTCTGCAAGTGAAATCATCTGAAAAACTGACAGCTAGCCTCCCGTTTTAACCACTAAACCGTAAGAAAAGTAATACCATGGGCAAACACTTGAGCTTTGTCACCTGCACCAGTCTCCAGCACTGTCGCCCCATCAGGTCCACAGATCAGGGGAAAGAGCCAGCAGAGGCGAGACAACTGTGCCCTCAGCGTCCTTCCTTCCTGGGTCAGAACTCAGTCCCAGCTGCTCGCTGTCTAGTCTTCTGGGGAAGCAGAGAATTCTTCTGGGGACACGACACATGGGGTGTTAAGGATGTCATCGTTCTTTTTTAAACAAATGTTAGATCGTGTGACGTCCTTCTCAGGACAGGAGGAGCCGCCTCAAGGGAAGGCAGATCTTCTCCAGGAGCTGACGGTCATCCAGGGAGAACAGAGTCAAGGGCTGCAGAGTGCCAGCCTGCTCCCGCTCTCTGTCTCAGGGACACCTTGGTCCCTCCCCCAGCCCCCTCCCGGCGCCCCCCCAGCAGTTCCCTTTGTATCCTCGGAGGCCCCAGCGTGCGCAAGACCGGTGCTCGGAGCGGCAGAGGGGCTGGCGAGCTGGAGAGCCCCGGGGCACATGCACTGGAGGCGGGGTCCCTGGTGTGGAGGTGGCGGCCACTGGGGTTTGTGTGGAGGGATTGGGCAGTTTCTGGATCCTTCCTCCAGGATTTTCAGCGCTGGGGAGCTCCCCTTTCTACAGTGTGGAGGAGCGCTGGGCAGGAGGCGGCGCCGAGGTAGGCGGTGGGCAGGGGGCTCTGCGTGATCTCCGCCGCAGATGGCGGGAGCGCGGTGTCAGGGCGGGAGCCGGGGCTGCTGGCGGGCTGCCTCAGGCGGGCGAGCCCAACCTCTGTCCCTTGGAGGAGTAGAGTAGCGCTGCCTGGCTGGCCGGTCCCTCTGCCTTGGCGTAGCCCCACCTCGGCAGGGCCTCCTGCCCACCCAGTGGAGGTACACGGGGCGGCAGGGAGTCGCCTGCCCCCTGCGCGCGCCCTTGAGTTCGGGTCCCCCAGGGCCCCGTCTAGGCCAGGTCGCGACATCTCCCGGTGAACACTTTCCTTCAGAAGATGGACCGTGGTCAGTGCTCCTCTGCCTGATTCCGCTCAGGCTATTGGGCTCCTCATTGCGTTCTTTAAACAAATAAACATTCCTACTTCCTTGGGACCACTTTTATAGAAAAGCCTGATCCCATTAATGGTTTCTGATAATTGACTCCATATTTGTAAGGCAAACTTTAAAGCCTGTGAATTGTAAACTGCATTTAATGAAAGGAGCTTTAAACAATCTTTGGTGCAAATGATGTAACTTCCTAGTAATAACTCACCTTCTGTTAAGATAGACTGATGATTGATCAGTTGATGATTGACATAATGTGTATGGAATTTAGGTTTCAGTGGAAAGGTTTTTCTTGGCAGTTGGTGCTAAAATTAAAATCGGAGAAGGAGGAGGTTTTTAGAAGTAGTATGTAGTGTGTGTTTTGTCTCCGTACTCATTTAGAATTGTAAGAATTTAGATTTGGAAATCCCATAGAACGAGAATTTTGAAATTTTGATTTGACTGACAAGATGAAAGGTCAAAAGGCCAAATACGGTAGGATTTCATTTATATGGTATTCTAGAAAAGATAAACCATAGGGAAAGACAACAGATCATTAGTTGTCATTAGTTTTAATATTTAATCATTTAGTTTAATAGTTTACTCATTAGTTTTAATATTTCTGATTAAAAAAATACATTTTAATGTTAGCATGCTAATTATGCTTTTGGATGATACCGGAAGTTAATAACCTATTAAATTCTGCAGTAGGAACAAATGACATGTTGGTTGTTGGTGTCTGTGAAGTGTAAGTATTGGCGGTAATGAAATTTTTTTTTTTTTAAAGATTTTATTTTTATTTATTTTTTCCCCCCAAAGCCCCAGTAGACAGTTGTGTGTCATAGCTGCACATCCTTCTAGTTGCTGTATGTGGGACGCGGCCTCAGCATGGCCGGAGAAGCAGCGCGTCGGTGCGAGCCCGGGATCCGAACCCAGGTCGCCAGCAGCGGAGCGCGCTCACTTAACCACCAAGCCACGGGGCCGGCCCGGTAATGAAATTTTTAAATAAGCTTTTTTGGATTGTGAACTACTGATTTTTTTTACTAGATCCTGTTGGACATGGCATATTACAAGTTTCAAAAGGCTCTTTAAATTATTGTAGCAGGCTGAAGCTATTAAATTATAATGTAAGATCTTTATAGATGAAACAGGCAAAAATACAAAAAGCTATTCATTTTATCTTTGTTAAAAAATCAAGTAAATCTTACCATATACATGAATGACTTTTGGCTAGACAGACTGGAACTTGACAAGATGGACTCAGTAATATGGTGAACTTGTTTTGGAATGTTAAAATGGGAGAGGATATATAAGTTTTACCTGAGGGTGACCCGAGTCAATATGGTGGGTTTAGCTGTTTATACGCTCTGAGTTACCATCTTGATTAAAAAGCTCATCATAGGGGCCCGCCCGGAGGCGCAAGCGGTTAAGTGCGCGCGCTCCACTGTGGCGGCCCAGGGTTCACAGGTTCAGATCCCAGGTGCACAGCGACACACTGCTTGGCAAGCCATGCTGTGGTGGCGTCCCATATAAAGTGGAGGAAGATGGGGATGGATGTTAGCCCAGGGCCAGTCTTCCTCGGCAAAAAAAAAAAAAAAAAGAGAGAATTGGCAGATGTTAGCACAGGGCTGATCTTCTCACAAAAAACAAAGAAAAAGCTCGTCATAGACATACCAAGAAATTTGGACCATTTTATGTATCAATATATTAAGATGTCCTATTTCTCTGATAGTTTCTGATTTCAGGGTGTCTGGGAAAAACAGTTTCTCAACATAGGTACTTTGGAATATACTTTTTGATTGTTGACTTATGGAGTCATAGGATTGTTGAGTTGGAATTAATTTTAGTAGTTGTAGACTCTAACTTCATTTTCCAGGAAATAGAAAGTGAGATTGTTCAAGTTAAGTCGTCCATAGTCTGACTGCTACTTAGTGGCAGAGTTGGAACTGTATGCTCAGATGCTTGTCTCCAAGTTCCTAGTACAGTGCTCTCTGTGCTACGTACTATTAAGGAGACAAACCAATGAGTTACCTTCTCAAATCATATATGTAGCCAGCAGGGTCGATTCTTTCCCATATGCATTTTTTTCCTTTCTTTTTTAAATAACTACTAACCACAATTAATTCATTCCCCTACCACGTTTAATGACTAGTCTTGTGCGTGTCTCCTCGAGCACACACATGGACTCCCTAAAATGGACACCTGCCTGTGAGTGGACTCGCTGGGCCAGAGGCTGATGTGCATCTGCAACCTGATGAGCTGCAGCAAAATCATCCTCTGAAGTTTTAACAATTTCCATTCCGACCAACAGTGTCTGACTCATCCTTGCCCTGGGAATTGTCAGATCGGCATTGTCAGATTTTTCAAGTTTTGCCAATCTGACGGGTGAGAAATGATGTATTTGTTTTCCTCTTTGTACAACTGTTTTGACAAATTCATAGAGCTGTGCCACTACCAAAATCAAGATATGGAACAGTTCCAGCACCCAGAACTCCCTTCAGCTGCTCTTTTGTAGTCAACTCTTCCCCCACCCTTAACCCCTGGTGACTAACAATCTGTTTTCTTTCCCTATAGTTTGTCTTTTCTAGAATATCATATAAATGGAATCCTACAGTATTTGGCCTTTTGAATCTGGATTCTTTCATTTAGCACAGTACATTTATTTGAGTGTTCATCCATGTTGTTGCCTGTATCAGCAGTTCCTTCTGTTTTATTGCTGAATGTAGTATCCACTGTATGAATGTAGCACAGTTTATCCATCCACCAGTTGAAGGACGTTTGAGTTATTTTCAGTTTTGTCTTCTTAGACTGTGAATAAAGCTGCTATAAATCTTTGCAAACACGTTTTTGTGTGAACGTTAGTCTTCTTCTCTTGGGTAAGCACCTAGAAGTGGAATTGCTGGGTCACATGGTATGTGTATGTTTAACTTTATTTTAAAAACTCTTTGTGGTAGCAAAGTCATGGCCCACAAAGATGTCCTAATCCCTGGAACCTGGGAATACATTAGTTTACTTGGCAAAGGTGAATTAAATTTGCAGATGGAATTAAGGTTGCTAACCAACTGACTTCAAAATAGGGAGATTATCCTGGATTATCCAGGGGGCCCAGTGCATCACAAAGGCCCTTAAAAGGGAAAGAGAAGCAGTAGAGTAGAGAAAAAGATAGAACAAGGGAAGCAGGGCCAGAGAGATGCTGAGTTCTTGGTTTTGAGGGTGGCAGAGGGGGGCCATAGGCTAAGGAATTTTGTGGTCTCTAGAAGTTTGAAAAGGCTAGGAAATGGATTAACCCTTAGAGTCCCCCCAAAGTAACTTAGCTCTGCCAACATCTTGATTTTAGCCCAAGGAGACCCATGTCAGACTGCTAACCTACAGAACTGTAAAACAATAAATCTGAGTTGTTTTAAGCCATGACATTTGTGCTAATTTGTTATAGCAGCATAACAAACTCCACTTTAAAACTGTTTTCCAAAGAGGCTGAACCACTTTGTGTTCCCACCAGCAATGTAGGAGTGTTCCAGTTACTTTCCATCCTCATTAAACTTGGTATGTTCATCCTCTTTAATTCTAGTCATTCCAATAGGTACGTAGCAGTATCTCAATGTGGTTTTCATGTGCATTTTTCTCATTATTAATGACGTCGAGCATCTTTTCATGTGCTTATTTGTGTATCTTCTTTGGTGAAGTGTCCAAATCTGTGCCCATTTTAAACTTGGATTTTCTTATTGCTGAGTTTTGAGAGTTCTTTATAGTCTGTCAGATATGTGACTTGCAAAGGTCTTCTCCCAGTCTGTGGCTTGCCTTCTCTATCCTCTCACCAGTGTCTTTGGAAGGTCTGTATAACATAACTCGAGAGGCTCCACATGACCTTATCTTCCTTCATTGGGAAAGAGTGAGGTTGGAGCACCTGAGTCCAATCAGATGTTGATCAGACTTGGGGCTGGGTCTCACTTTTAGTAAATCCAGCCCTTTCACTTTCCCCTGTTCCTGTTTGCTGTGCTCCCCTCCCCCGCACAGGGGTCTGGTTCTAAGTCTGGTAGATCTCTGTCTCCTCAGGTTTGGGAGCCCACAGAAAATTCAGCTACATCCTTCAGACATCTCAGCGCAGCTCTGCAGCCTCCTACCTTACATCGCTTCACAATATGGCACATTCCCTGAAGGTCAGACTAGCAGTATGTTGGACTCAGGCCACTTCCACCACTTCTGGAGGTTTCACTTTGTTTTGTGGAAGCTCTTGGCCTAGCTCCCCAGATTCCCATGTGGCACCAAAACTTAGCACAGGTGCTGTGAGAAAGAGCAGCTGTGTGTCTGAAAGCCCTCAGGTTTCCTCTGCCACACCAGTCCTGCAGAATCACTACAAGTTTGGCTAGTTTCCCTTTTCCCTAGCCGAGGCTCAGACTGAGCAAGCCAGATCCTCGGCAAGCACCCAGAATCAGAAAACACCAGCAGGGGAAAGAAAGAAAAAAATCCTTGCTCACATAAAAGAGTTTTTCTTCTTTCTGGAATTTTAGTTGGTTTATTCTGAAGTCCTCTGATGCTCTAAAAATATATTTATAATTCATCTGGCTTTGTCTAGTTTTGCAGCGAGAGCTTTCCTGTCCTAGTCTCCTCTAAAACAGAAGTTCCCTTGTCAGTTTTTAACTCCATCAGTTATACATTGTCAATATTGCTATTGTTTGGTAAAGTCATGCTTTCAATGATTTACTCAGATGTTTACCCTTTTTGATCCTCATGATCCATTTTTACATCTTAGCATTTCTTCTTCTATCAATTTCTTTCTTCTTAAAGTACATTCTTTTTTACTTTTTAAGTTTTTTCCTTGAGGAATATTTGCCCTGGGCTAAGATCTGTGCCAATCTTCCTCTATTTTATATGTGGGTCACCACCACGGCATAGCTGATGAGTGGTGTAGATCTACGCCTGGGATCCAAACCCACGAACCCAGGCGTTGGAAGTGGAGCGTGCTGAACTTAAACCACCAGGTGGCTGGCCCCCTTAAAGTTCATTCTTCAGAAGTTCCTTAATGAGCATTTGTTGGTGGTAATAATCTCAGTAAATGTTTGCATAAAAATGTTTAATTCACCCCAGTTCTTGAGATATGGTTTGATTGGATATACACAGAAAGTTATTTTCTCTCTGTATCTTGAAGATTTAATCCAACTCTCTCTTGCCTTCCATTGTTAAGAAATGTATCATAGGTCTAAATGTAAGTCTCTGTAAGTGTTCTGTCCCTCTGTGGGGCTTTGAATATCTTCTTTTGTATTTGGTGTTCTTTGGTTTCCCTGGATGGATTTGGCTCTAGATTTTTTTTTAATTGTGCTTGAGATGTATTCAGCTGCCTGAATCTAGAGTAGAACTGTTCTATCAATTCTGGAAATTTCTGTTATTGTGTCTGAATATGCCTTTAAATCATATATATATATATTTATATTATTTAATTCAAATGTATATACACATATTTATGTTACTTATACACATTCAATATATATTCATTAACTATATATTTATATTATTTAATTCAATATATTATATTATTCAATATCGTGATTTGTATTATTCAAAAAATATACATATGTTATTTATATATATAGTTTCCTGTACTTGACCAAACTCAAGCCAGGCTCCTTTGAGCCCTCTTCTTGACTAGGCCTCAATCTTGGCCTATAATAACTACAGCCTCTCAGCACACATGGTTTCACCCCCCGACACACATTATAAGACTTAAACACTGACATAGTTTCTAACAGCTCAAATCCACATCCCTAGGATGACCCGAGTCCCCTTAAAGTGCCTGCCTGAGAAAGCTCAAGGCAGCCAAATAATTGACTGTTCTGACCAACACTCTGACATCCCTTTCTTAGAGCATTTACCCAAAAGTGCTTACAACTGTGAATCTTTCCTCTGTTCTTTTGAGTTGTATGTGTGTCTCCTATAACTCAACAGTGCAATTCTCAAGGTCCTGAGAACCATTCCTTGAGATGAGGGCAAGGTGTCTGTCTCTCACACTCTGTGAGGAGAAGTGAAACTTGGATCATTTCCAACCAGCAGACACAACTGGCCAGATCACACTGCACTGACCAACACTGTAACTTTCCCCTCCCTGACTCGACTGAGCCCCTGCTCACCCCTCTGCCTGCTCCCTCATTCTCCCTTTCAAATGCTCAGTTACCTCTGCACAAATCAAAGTGAGTCCAGTTCACCCTGTTCTCTCTTCCCTATTGCAGTGGTATATTACTGATTAAAATCTGTCCTGACCACTTTAACTAGAGTCTGGCTTTGTGTATCCTCTACTTTTAACACATATACAGATACTCTCTTGCATATGCATATATATGCATATACCAATATAACCATGGGCCCTCCAGGACCAGTTCAACTGACCTCATCTTATCAACAGAGTAGTTAAAAGTCTTCTTTCAGGAACTGAGACCCCTCGTCCAGTTCAGGCCCGTTGAGACCACCGACCCATCAATTGGGACTGCGCAAATGCTCAATAAGTGACCTTCTTGACATCAAAGAGCTAAAAACTCCATCCTCAGATCATGATAACTCTGCCAATTTGTGAACACACATCCGATGAGGAGCCATGAAGCTTGACTTTGCTTGTGCAGATCATCAATTACTTCACTTCTCCTTACTTCCAATCATGTACCTCCACACATCAGACCACCTTGCCCTTCATCCCATAAATTGTGCCCCAAATCCTGGATTGGGGAGACAGATCTGAGACAGACACATGCCCCCTGTCTCCTAGCAGATCAGTCTTACAAAATAAAGCTATAATTATTTTCCCAAACGCTGATGCCAGAAATATTGGCTTTTTAAATGTGCATTGGGCAAGAGAACCCCAATATTGTGCAGTAACATCGATACATATATATACACTTAATGGATGTTTTATCTTCTTTTTTTTCTTTGCTGAGGAAGACTCATCCTGTGCTAACACCTGTGCCAATCTTCCTCTATTTTGTATGTGGGTTGCCACCACAGACTGGCCACTGATGAGTGGTGTAGGTCCACTCCCAGGAATTGAACCTGGGGTGCTGAAGTGGAGTTCTCTGAACTTAACCAATAGGCCATGGGACCAGCCCATCTCTCATTGTTTTGAAGATGTTACTGGATATGTAATTGAAGTTTCACTATGATCTCTGGATTTCCTTGCTTCTCCTTTGGTCCCTCACTTCAGTGTATGTGTTTCTTGCTCCATCTTTCATGCTAGAGGAATTCCTCAAATATCAAGTGGTCCATGGCTACCCATTCATATTTCTGTGATGAGAATAAAACAGCTGAGTAGGATCTCTGTGGGTCTGATGGGGCCTGTGTCTGTCTGAACTCAATGTTTCTTCAGGGGTGTAGAGTGTTGAACTAGTAACAGACAAACAGTGTTGGTGCCCACCCTAATCACTGACAACATACTTATTCCACACATTCCCACAATGACAGACATCCTGTGAACATGTGGAAATGCTGACTACACACACTCACATCCACATACACACTATTTGCAAATGACCATCAGCATTCAGACTGTAAACTACACATGATAATGCACACTGATACTCAGAACATACACACAAATTCACACACACATACGGATCACTCAGTGTCTCAGAGCCCACAGTGACTTGAACTCTCTAAACACACACAGACATCAACAAAACACACCTTCACATAGATGCCATAATAGCCATGCACCCTGTGACCATACAGAATTGCTGAACACACATCCACACAACAAGGAACAAGGCCCTGCATGTGTGGGCTTGATCAGGGGGTTTTTCACACCTGAGCATCAACATGGACACCCCAGGGTGAGAGGGAGAGGCAGAGGGCACAGGGACAAAATATGGGGAGCAGTCAGGAGGCACTTGCATAAAGAAAATATGATACCTGCAAAGCTGGTTGCTAAATGACATATGACTCAAGGGTATGAGGACCCAAGAGGATCTGAAATGGTACAAAGGAGGTGACTGATACAAACCCATCACAAGATATTTAAATGTAAGGAACAGTGATATTTTAAAAGGTACTGAGGAGAGTCCATCAAAGCTTAGATATAATTCCAAACAATGAATGACATGGAATTCTGGCCAAAGCACAGCCATTATTGCTGTTAAAATTCCTATTTAAATGTTTCTTATAAAATTATAGAAATACTCATTGAAAAATGACAAATATTCGTTGGTTTAAATCATTTAAAACATTTCAGGGTAAAATAACTGCAGCTTCCACTTTTATTGAGTAGCTTTCCTTGAGCAGCTAGAAAAGCTGGACAAAGCACACAGAACAGCTGTGTGAAGGGTCAGAGAACATCCTGTGCAGACAGGACTTGGGAGTCTATAATCTCTGAGACGAGGGAAGCACAAGATTGTGAGCACCAGCTCCACGCGGCTTCTCCCCTAAGGCATTTGCTATTTCAATGGTGAGAGAAGAGAGTCTGAGCAGAAAGAGGAGGAAAAATGAACTGAAATTTGGTTCCAGCCAAGTCCAGTAACTTCTGCTTCCAGTCAGATGTGGTAAAGGCAGAGCAACAATTAAACATTGATTTAATAAATACTGTATGTTTGAAAACACCAAAGGGATGTGGAAGCAAACAGGGCTGGATGAAATAAAATTTCAAAAAGGAAAGAGCCTTTTTAGGTGAGATTGCCACACATGCCCTCACCCGGGAGAATCTGCTGAATCTGGACTCTGATAATCAGACCTGTCTTACCAGAAGACAATTGTAAGTACAATCTGTCATAATTGATCTACGTTAGATTTTTAATATCACAAGCTTTGTTTGGCTGTTAATTTTTATTGCCTCTACTAGAAGACTCTGTGAAGGGAAAGACATTGTATCATTTGCCACATGATCTCCAGAACATTCTTCAGTTGGGGCTGTATGACTTCTATAAATATTTGTTAACTGTTGGTTTCATGAATACTATGGACTGAATGTCTATGTAACCCAATTTCATAAGTTAAAATCCTAATTCCCGACATGATGGTATTTGGAAGTGGGCCTTTGGGAGTTAATTAGGTTAGGTGAGGCCATGAGTGTGAAGCCCCCATGATGGGATTAGTGCCCTTATAAGGAGATGGAGGGCCAGAGCTCTCTCTGCCAGATGAGGGTAGAGCAAGAAGCTGTCCTTCTGCAAAACAGGAAGAGAGCTCTCACCAAAAGCAAATCAGCTTGAACCTAGATCTTGAACATCCCAGTCTTCAGAACTGTGAGGAATGCACTTCTGTTGTTAAGCGTGCCCAGTCTAGAGAGAGCCCAGTGATGCAGTGGCTAAGTGTGGGTGCTCTGCTTTGGCAGCCCAAGGGTTCGCAGGTTCAAGTGCCGGGCATGCACCAATGCACTGCTTGTCAAGCCATGCTGTGGTGGCATCCCATATAAAAAGTAGAGGAAGATGGGCACAGATGTTAGTCCAGGGCCAATCTTCCTCAGCAAAAAAGAGGAGGATTGGCATCAGATGTTAGCTCAGGGCTGATCTTCCTCACACACACACACAAAAAAACCCAAAAGTGCTCAGTCTAGGGGCCTGCTCCACAGCCTAGTGGTTAAGCTCAGTGAGCTCCTCTTGGTAGCATGGGTTCGGTTCCTGGACACACACCTACACCACTCATCAGCAGCCATGCTCTGGGAGTGACCCACACACAAAATAGAGGAAGACTGGCACAGATGTTAGCTCATGGTGAGTCTTCCTCAGCAAAAAAAATAAATAAAGTACCCAGTCTATGGTATTTTTGTTACAGCATCCCATACTGACTAGGACACTGAGTGTGTGAATAAGTTCATTTAGATTGATGATCCTTCTTCTACATGACACGTTATTGCCAATGATTCCTAAATTGGTGTGAGTCAAATTTCCCTTAAGGAGCATAAAGACGTTAGGGCCCTTCTCCCTAGTTGTGCACGTATTGATACACATGAAAACATGTTGCATCGAGTGCTTTATCGACACTTTAGTCTTACCCCTCATCCCATTAGCCTTCAGTGAACCTCAGTGTTACAGTCAGTGCTTTGGGCAATAAAGGAAAGCCCCTGGACTGAAGAGGGGGCAGTATCCATCGTGCAGCTCCTGTCCTCTGCCCAGCCAGCTGCAGAGCAGGGTCAATTTAAAGATGGGCTTTCTTCCAGACAGCTCTGTCTTCCTCCCAGCCTGTTCTCATTTAGGATGATCTCAACAGGAGCAGTGAGTGGAAATTTGGAGGGAAGAGCTACAGAAGGCATCTCTCAGGGGAAATTCTTTGTGGTTACATGACCTAGAATATGGACACCTGGCTGCTCTAAGGTGTCCTGAAGATGGAACCCTTCTCACGTCTGTAATATCCTTCCATGTCCTCTTTCCCCTCCATCTCTCTGTTCTTGGTGGCCAAATTCCCTTGGCAATGACAATAAAAGAATGAAATTAGGGAATGGCCCATTTCCAGTCTCAGAATTCTGTGAAATTTTACTGCCTATCCCCAGTATCCCAGGACTGAGACCCTTTTAACTCTTTTAAGATTAGATTAAATTTTAATCTCTTTTAATCAAAGTTTTCTCTCATCCTTGTTATGTGTATACATATAATACATAATACATAATATTGAAATACATAATATTGAAATATTCAATATAATGCATAATATTGAAAACATTATTTTTGGCCCTACAGTTTCCAGATTCATTCATAGTTATTTTCTGATGGATACATGCCTTTGTAATTATGTTTATAACTCCATTAACTATAGAAATTGACTAAATGATGAGTAGTAATGTACTAATACAGGAAAATGGCCCATTTTTATTCAACATAAAGTTTCATGTTTTCATCAAGACAAATACACAAATACTTAATTGTTCAGCAAAACCTCTTACTGTGTACATGTAAGCAATTATAAATCTGTTGATGTTGGTTTACCTTGTCGATTATTCCTTGTTTCCGAGTTGTGCAATCAGCATTTCCATGAACACTTTAGAATCCTGCATCTTTATCCTACCATTTGAAATACTAGGTCATTGACTAAAGTCCACATGACTTGTTCAGTTGTGTGCTAGTGGGTCCTTTGTAGGGTGTCTTCCCAGGTACGTTTTCACATTGTCATCTACAAAAGTCCACATTACTTGTTCAGTCGTGTGCTAATGAGTCCTTTGTAGGATGTCTTCCCAGGTACATTTTCCAATGTGAACTCCAGCTGATGGCCTTGTGACACTGACATAAATACTCGTGTCTCCACAGATCATGGGGGCCAATGATGTTGGGTCCTTTACAGAGTCATATATAACCTAATACTTTTCATTCAATTAGTGTAAGGAATGCTGTGGAAAGTAGATTGGGGACAATTAATAAAAGAAGATTAATTATGAACATGTTGTTAGGGAGAAAAATTGAACCTCTGGCTATAAAGGTTTACTTTTTATGCAATTAATCAGCCATCCTAACAAACCCCATTCATAGGCAGGGCTATATACATATATATATTAGATTTAGATTATCTCATCTATTAGTTTGAATGTGCTTTTGTAAATTACGCCTTGTTTCTCTTGCCCTTTCGTACTGGGAGAAATACGGAATAGATAGAAACCGACTGGATTACTCTGGTCTGAATTCAGATCACATAGGACTTGAATCATTCAACAAATGAGCCATTAACGGTGGCTACACCACTGGGATCTCGTGATCCAACATGGCGGTCATACACCCTATTGTGGATATGGACTCTAGAATAGGATTGTGCTGTTATCCTGAGGGTAACTTGTTCTGTTGATCAATATTTTGGATGAATAAGTGATAAACTATTTTGACTAGCTGGTCTAGATTTTGATCATTCAGAGGTTATTTTCTTCTCTGAGGTCCCCCCAACAAAAACTGTTAGTCCATTTAAGATTTGTTATCCCTTGATTTGGCTTACCTTTGTTTTTTTTTTAATTAATTGAAGCTCCATCGGGTCTGCTTGTCTTATTTTGCCATTCCCGCCTCTTCAGAGAAAGGTCAATTTCACTGATTAAAAGTAAGAGAGAGTAAAACCCTCGAGTGGCCATTCATACAAGCCCTCATTTAGACAACAAATGATGATGCTGCCTTTGCAGGGTCCAGTCACTGCGGCCTTTACACCGTATCACTGGGCAAGCAGTGTCTGTAACACCAGAAATGCCAGAGGAGATGCTTTTGGTAAACAGGTGGGGGCTCTGTTTGCTGAGTTTCTTTTACTTTTTAAATCTTTCCTTGAATGCCTACCTGTGTTGGGTTAACGATTAATGTAATAAATAATTATTGGGTTCAATTTATTTTATTGATAACTTTCGGTGATTATCTGTTCTAAGATTATGCAAGGAGAAATAATTCTTATTCCTCATTGTAACAGTACTACTTCTATGAATTAATAGATTAATGCAGTATTAGATTAGGAGTTAGTTTCTGTGATTGAAATTAAGATAAGTATATTGTCGAACCTGAAGGCTTTCTTAATTGGTGGCTGAATTTAGGCCAACTAGGGTATTGTTTGTACTCCCTCTCTAAGGAAGGTTGTATCCTGTATCTAAAAGGCTGTACCTCTTTAGAGTTGGGTCTGGGGGAGGCAAGACGCTGGACAAGTGTGGAGCTGGCTCTGGCCAAGAGGGATGAGCAAGAGACACAGGGCACCTCCTGCCACACACAGCCGCAGCAGACATCACTCATCAGTCACGACATGCTTGGCTGCAGAGCCCAGAGAGCCCCCAGTCCTCAACAAGGTGCACACAGAAGCCACTCCCGGGCAGAGCAGGGGGCTGTGATGAACCCATTTGCCGTCCCCGCTCTCCTAAGACATGCTCCAGGCCTCCTCTCCCCATTTACTCTGCCAGCTCCTCACTGTCTTCGGGACTCAGGCCTTCAAGGCCCGCCAGCAGGCTGCCACAGCACTTCTCCTTCCTTACCATCACCTCCCCTCTCTGCTCCCACTCTAGTTCCAGGGCAAGTTACCTGTGGCTCCTGAGTGCTGCTCCTTGGCCGGGAGGGCCTTCCTTCACGCCATCCACCCTGTGCATGCCTGCTTACCCTTCAAGACTCGACTCCAGTGATGCCTCCTTGGGAAGCCCTCCCTGACACTCCATCTCCCCAGGCCTGCTCTGAGCCACCACTCTGTCTTCTGCCCACGTCCATCACTGCCTGGCATCTTGCTGGGCTCCCTTGTCTGGTCTCCACATCAAGCCCAGCCCCTCAGGAGGGGCAGAAATGCTTAGGCTCAGGGCAATGGAGCAGATTCCTGGACTGTGGTGACACTGCCTATGCCGGGAGAGGTCATTCTTTGGGCCACTTCCAGCTTGGGCCCAATGCAGCTCAGGGGGAGCCAGGACACAGGGAGGCTGGCTCTGGGATCAGCAGGTCACAGGGTCAGCCTAGGGAAAAGGCACAGGGGGCCACACACAGGGGTTCAGGACAAAACTTCAAGTCGACGATACCCTTGCTAAGGGCAGCAGGGGCCAAAGGCAGCTGCACAGGCCACAGGAAGTGCTGGCGAGCTTTCCATCTGCTCAGAGAGTCCCAGGGCTGGATAGAAGGAACTCAGGAGGCCCATCTGAGGTGGAGGTCACCTCGGGGGCATGCAAGCAGAAGCTGCGGGTCCCACAGCAAGTGGAATCTGAAGAGCTGACTCTCAAACTCCTTGCAGCTCTAACGTCTCCGAGTTGGAAGTCAGTCCCCTCAGTCACAGCCTCTAGCTGCCCCCTCACAGGGCTGTGCCTCTCAAACACCGCTCCCAAGGAGAGTGGAGGCTGAGGGTGAAGGCAACCTCCTACCCGTGAGAACCGCTGTGATCACGGCCTCCCGCAAGGGGCCAAGGATGATGAGCAAGGGAAAGAGGGAATGACTTCCCCCGGATGCTGAACATGCTTGTGATTCACGGGGCCAATTAGTATCTGTCTTCATCCTCCACTCCTCTCTCCCCAAAAGGACATGTCAGTGTTACATCTGGAGAGAAGGGAACTGTGAAAGCCAGTAATATCTGCATCCATGTGTGCAGATACCGACATGTACATACAGCTATCACATTACTCCAGCAGCCCCGGAATACTCCACAATCATGCTGGCAGGTTTTGGCACATGGTAATCAAACCAACTGATGGTGTCCCCAAGTGCCACCACTGCTGGGGCCTACCTTGATGTTGGGGGGAGGCAGGGTGCCAAGCCCCATCTCACAAAAGTCTGGCTGGTGTCCAGGAGGGTCTCATAGCCTTCGACGATCATGCCCTCCATGGCTATGTTTTCCTGGATGCTCTCTGTCTCCTTTACTTCATTGTGCATTATCCTGAGGGACAGAAAATAAGTCAGAGACAGGCTGCCCCCACCTCTCAGGGAGAAGGGAATGCCGGGCTTCTGGCCAGCTAGGAAGAAGGCCTGGCACCCAGGATTCTCAGGTGGAGTCCGTGGTCAGTAAGGGGGAGAGAGCATGCATATTGAATGCCCGCTGTGCTGGGCACTCTATGGGCATGATCTCATATCATCCTTCTGACAGCCCAAGGAGGCAGGTGTTCTTATTTCAGAGAGAAGGAAATGGAGATTAATAGCTAGAAAGCAGGTCTGATCTAAAAGTCTGAACCACCTGGAACAGAAATGGCAAAACGCGGAGGAGGACGGGAGTACAGGAAACAGCCTTTCTTCACTACTCTGCCCCCACACCACTACTGGCCTTATCTCCATCCATAGAACTCCACCCATCCATCCTTCCTCAGGGCCTTTGCACTTGCTATATCCACCCCTCCCCAAATCCACTTTATACAGTTGCT
>NW_028261260.1:304709-348732 GCF_057802395.1 Ceratotherium simum simum
TCTCAACCATTTCCCTTTCTTCAGTTCTTAGTGAGAAAGGAAACAACTGCTCAGCATCTTTCTCATGACAACCTTTTCACATATTCAAGACAGTTATTGTAAGTCGCCTCTTGAACTTCTCTTCTTCAAACGAAAGACTCACAACTCCTTTTCCCTTTCCCCATGGGCCTCATTTTTTATAATCCTTTTGGTCTCTTCTACTGCTCTTCTCTGGATCCTTTCCAGTTTTCTTTCTTTAATTCTAGAGTCCAAAAGAGAAAAATAAGATATCTCTACTAATGGCCTGGCCAACAATGGGCAAAAAGTAGGATTATTTTACTGTTCTTAAAAATTGTACTTTTGGGCCACCCCGGGTGAAGCTTAGCGTGTTATGGCAGAAGCGCCCGCTACTGGTGGCCCGGTTCGATCCCGGCGCGCGACCGACAAGACCGCTTTCTCTGGCCATGCTGAGGCCGCGTGGTCCCACATGCAGCAACTGGAGGGATGTGTGCAGCTATGCACAGACAAACTATCTACTGGGGCTTTGAGGGAAACAACAAAAATTAAAAAAAAAATTAAAAAAAAAAAAAGAATATCACCGCTTAGGGGAAAAGAATCATCTCCATGGCATTGCTTCCTTCCTAAGCTTTTGATGTACATGCCCAATTTTTCATTTTTAGTAGTTTATCAAGTGGAATGTACTCTTCCTCTTGCCATAGTCAAATCTCACTAATCTAATACTGACTTAGTTAAAATATGGCTTTTAAAAAATTTAAAAGCTTAGTGGAAAACGGGTTCGTTACGGTATTCTGGATGTGATTCATGGCTAGTGCAGAATGAGGAAAGAATTCTAATGCGTTCTTAAAAGACAGTCTCTGTAGAAGATTTGTGGCACTTTAGGAAAAAAGATTAAGCCCTTCCAGAGAATCTGCTAAAATTATGCATTTAGTGGATTTACTCACCAAATCCTTAAAATCATGACATTTAGCTATCGCAAATTATTTTTTGAATAAAAGTTGATATAAAGAAATATTACTGTATTGTGACATTTTAAACTTAAAACCTTTTTTCACGAGCGAACTGTGATGAAAAGCAGGAACTTGACAAGCCAAAATTCTCTGTGATTATTGCTAAAACTGTATAAGAGCAAAGTTAGAATTTTGCCAATTTAACACTTGGTATGATATGCATGGCTTTTTCTTCCACTCAATGGTGTCCTTTTCCAGTTAGAAACTGGAAAGTATTCTCTAAATCTACAGAATCTCTACTATAATTTGAACATCATAATATGAAGTAAACTCGATGTATCTGATATACATAGAATCTCTTTCTGACACTATTTTCCTTTTCATTACCAGGTAGCAATAAGGTCAAGTCTTCAAGGCTTCAATATGAAATCCAGCAGTTGTCAGATCCAACCGCTTGTTGTTTGGTAAAAGCAGAGCCCCTCACAGGCTAGCAGGTGAACAGCCTGAAGTCCACGTGGTGACAGGACGAGATGTGCACCAGACAATGATCCTGCATGACGACTATTCCAAGATGACAACCCTGGCCTATGTTTGTGATGCTGTGATGCTAGGTCTCGTGGGCTCCACTGTTCAGTGAACTCCTTTGTATAATGCTCAAGTACAGTATAAGCACTTGGTAAGTATATTTGTCAGATATATCAATTGCTGCTGATTGTAAGCTCTTTGAGAGGTTGGTATTATCTTTTTTTTATGCTAATGAAATAGTGTCTGTCACACAGTGGATACTGATAAATATTTGCTGGTTGATGAAATATTTGGTGAATGTAGGGAGCCATTGGCCAAGTTGGTGAATCGTGGAGTGGTTGGAGAAGGTAGGAAGGAATATGCAGGTGTTGTGTTCAAATCACAGCTCAGCCAATTTATCAGGAGTATGACCCGGGATGAAAGACTGGCCAACGAGCCTCAGTTTTCACACACAGATAAAATGTGGCATAACTTTATATCTACCTCTTTAAGTTTGTTGGGGAATTGATCATAAATGGGAAGGACACTGCCGTGGTTCTGATGGCTAGTAAGCACTCAGTAAAGATTAATATTTTGAGCATCATATTCGAGCATGCTGGACACCACCGTGACTCTGTAAGTCAGTGTGCCCTACCATCATCTGCACTCTCCATAGTGTTTAAAAACTCCATTTTCTCCAGGGTTATTGGAAACAGTGGGAAACAGCAGCACGTGGCTCTTTCTTCTTACGTATTTGGTCCTGCCAAAGGAAAAGGCTTAATATTTCATGGTGTTTCCTGTTTTCAGAGCCCCTGAGGGTCCTAACAATGCAACCTATTTGTTTGACAGATGATAGAACCAGATCTCAAAGAGATTTTGTGACTTTTAACCTCTGGAAAGCAGACTTACTTCTTGTATTAGTTTTTATTGCTGCCTTCTAACAAACACACACAAACTTAGGAGGCTTAAGACAAACAAAAATGTATTATCCTGTTGACAAAGTTCTGTAGTTCAGAAATTGACTAACAGCTTTCCCCTCTCTGGTCTAAAATCAAGACGTCAGCAGGGCTGTTCCTTCTGAGGCTCTGGGGGAGAATCCATGCCTTCCTGTTCCAGACGCCACTTGCATTCATCGTGGTTTGTGGCCCCTCCACCACCTTCCAAGTCAGCAACACAGCATCTCTCTCTTTACCCCCACTTCCTCACTCACTTCTCTTTCTCTAACCTCTATTCTTTTTGTTCTCTTCCACTTTTTATTTATTTATTTATTTATTTATTTATTTATTTATTTATTTATTTATTTATTTATTTATTTTTGTGAGGAAGATCAGCCCTGAGCTAACATGCATGCTAATCCTCCCCTTGTTGCTGAGGAAGACTGGGTCACTGAGCTAACATCTATTGCCAATCCTCCTCCTTTTTTTCCCCCAAAGCTCCAGTAGATAGTTGTATGTCATAGCTGCACATCCTTCTAGTTGCTGTGGTGTGGGACGCTGGCTCAGCATGGCCGGAGAAGCTGGTGCGCCGGGTGCACACCTGGGATCCGAATCCTTGGGCCGCCAGTAGCGGAGCGTGCAAACTTACCTTGCTAAGCCACCGGGCCGGCCCTCCCTCTTCCACTTTTTAACGATCGTTAGATTACCTTGGGCCCACTCTGAATAATCCAAAATAATCTCCCTCTTTTCAAGTCAGCTGATTAGAAACGCTAATTTCCCCTTTGCCAGTGCAAACCCAGCCGTATTCACAAGCTCAGGATTAGGGCCTCCGGAGCATCTGTGAGACCATTCTTCTACCCTAGTAATCAGGGACTAGGGATCAAGTGTTCTGACTAAACTGCTAACGATTTCTTCTAACCACATGGTATTATTTTCAAAATAAAGGATTTTGCTTTAACAGGTAAATCAAAACAATTGATTGATCAAAGAATTGACAATTGATTGAAAACAATTACTGCACTCATTGTGCTTCTATAGCGTGGTCCACACATGGACTAACAATGAAACCAAAGTTCCACATTAGACCAGTACCAGAGAGAGAATAAAGGAAGATGTTTCTCATCAGTTTTGGAAATTTCCAGCATAGTGACTGAATAATTTGTGTTGCTGAAATCTTTTAGCTTTGGGGTAGTTTCCTTAGTGAAACCACTCAAAGTATCCCAGTGTCTTGTTATTGTCCATATATTTTTTGTCATTTTAAAACCAAAATCTGGGGGCTGGCCTGAGTGGCGCAGTGGTTAAGTTCATGCCTTCCACTTCTGCTGCCCAGGGTTCGCTGTTCGGAATCTGGGCGCAGACCTTACTACACCACTCATCAAGCCATGCTGAGGCGGCATCCCACATAGAAGAGCCCTACAACTCTACAACTATGATAATACAGCCAACCATGTACTGGGGCTTTTGGGGGAGAAAGAAGGAAAAAAAGAGGAAGATTCACAATAGATATTAGCTCTGTAAATAATCTTCCTTAAAAAATAAAAATAAAAACCACAAAATCTCTGCAATGAAATCTTCTTAGGAGTTATTCATAATTCCTTAGTTTTTAAATACCTGTTTGTGCTTAGTTCTGTGGTTGGTGTTAGAGGACTATGTATAGGGCTCCTATCTATTCAGAATCAACGAGCTCTTTTAGCTGGCTAACCCTAAAAGATGGGAAGTATCAAGAAGTTTACTATGAGTATTATTGCTCTTAATTAGAAAGGGTAAAGTGACTCTAACAAGTTCATTAGTGGAAATTTGCATATCTGCCTCTGAACATTGGGTTTATCAACAATTGCTTGGCTGAAACTAGAATGTGGCAAGAAACTGAATTAGGCATTTGAGTCAGAGATTAGGAGACAAGGCCAAAGTGTTTTCATAAGTCCAGTTTATTTCTGGTTTTATGTTATCTGAGCCTAAGAAGGCCTACCATGCATTGCATAATGTACTTTTAAACATCCTTGCTCTTGCAAATAATTTCATAGCCATTCCTTAGGAGTTTGAAACATCCAGTTTTTGTGAAGGATAATCAAAAGAAGTGGAACATGAGTGTGCCGCTTTTATTTTAGTGCAACAATTTAAAGGAAAAGGAGCATGATTACGCCAGGTAGATAATTTTAGGATCCCCTCTAAGCTTTAGCGCTCAATGATTTCTATAGTGCACACTGAAAAATAATTTCATTGTTTTAATATATTTTCTTATGACCCTTACACAGTCCCATTTTGTTTGTCTTTTCTAACATTCTAAGGCTCAGAGATCTCAGGGAAATGTAAGTAATTAAAGTACATGTATCAGATATTCTTCCAAATAACCTGACTCAATTCTCTTCTATTTTATACATTTGATACATGTGCTATGGCCTGAAACTTACAAACCACCTCCCATTTCTGTAAGGCTCTATCGGAAAAGAACGGAAAGCTAAAAAGCTTGCCCAGGTGCGAGGAATCACATACGACGATATCGGGCTTAAACGGTAGTTGGACAGAAAAACTGACTGAATAATTTCCAGTAATGCCCAGTGGGGTTGAATGATGCAGGGAAAGGAGTGGCTGTGATGATGACCATGCATAATGGTGAAATCAAGACAGAAAAAGTTTGCTCACTAAAATACACTTTCTGAAGTGACCTTAGAAACAGGTTTTAGTATCCTCTAAAGAGTTTATTGAGCTAGAAGTCTCAACCTGTTAATGGGTCACAACCAAAAAATTTAATGAAATAGAAAAAAAAATAGCAAATAGGTTATATCACACACAACAAGGATAAACAGTGTCCAGCAAAGGTTTGTTTCTGGTTTCTTGCAAAGTTGGGTGCAAGTGTGGTCTGGGAGTAAAACGTGTTTCGTACAGTGGGTTGTGGTTGAAAGGGCTTGAATTACTCTAACAGACCTTCCCAACCATTTCAAAATTGGCCCGAGCTGTTGGTCCATGTACATGTGTCTGAACCCCACTTAGGTTTGTAGAGGGTTTTTCTTGTCTTTTTAAGGAAGCTCCTCCGGGTGATACCGCTGCCTTACACACAACTTGAAAAGAGTGCAACCCACGGGGTTGTATGGGGAGGGGCGGTAGCTGGAGTAGGGGGTAAAGGAGTGCATCTGCTCCCAGGCTGCAGAGTGGGTGGGGCTCATTCTCTGCAGGGCCCTGACTCTCCAGACCGGTGGTCTTCGGGGCAGGGATTAACCAGGTGGTCTTCGGGCAGGGATTAACCCAGCTGCTGCTCCCTTCTGGTTGTATCCAGGTGGCCTCCAAAGTGGACTCTACTTTTGGAAACACCTTTGTCTGAATGGGAGAATGTGGTTAGTGTGACAAGCTGGGACCAAAGCGCCACCTTTTCTAACAAGAAATTGGCTACATCAATAAAAAGTGGAGATTTGGTGAACAGTAAAGGTAAGGTCCTCTGTCAGGTTCTGCCTTCCAAGAACTGTGGTGTTTCTCACACCATCACTTTCATGGAAGGTCATCTTTGAGGTGGGTGGAGGGAGGGAGTACCTGCAAATCAGTGCAGTCTGAGACACAGCAGATAATCCTGGAATTGAAGGGTGTCTTGACGTTTGGGATCTGGAGATTCTTCGCATCTCCAGCCCTCCCGGTGTCACCCAGTGTTATGCACAGAACTGCTTTGGGGGCCCCTGAGACATATGTGGGAATTCTAATTTAGGAGCCCTCCAAGCCTTTGTAAATTCTCTTATTCTTCACATACAGCATGACAATAGGCCCTGAGGGCGACTTTTCTAATTCCAGCAGAAAATATACAACAATCAACAGATCCCTCTGAGCCTCCATTGTCGTCAGTTACACCCACTGATTCACTTATTTTATTCATTTGTTTTATTAATACAAATGTATTAGTATGGACAAGTGTCTGTGCTGATGGCCAGCAAAGAATGAGACCGACAGGGGCCTGACATCCTGGAGCTGAGAGTCTGGTGAGAACAGAAGGCATTAGATAAATAATTACAAATAATTCATTAACTACTCCGTGCAGTGAGGGGAAATTCGTTAACTACTCTGTGCAGTGAGGGGAAAGCACACTCACTTCTCATTTACAGATCAATCTTTCAACTAAATATTTATCAGGCTCCTGCCAGGAGGAGAATGAAGTGGGACAGGAGGAGAGACGCCTCTGCTTCTCAGCACCTCCCAGCCCCTGCTCAGCAATAAGCCCCTGCCGTGAGCCCCGGGCTAGCCACTTGGTTTCGCCTCCGCCCGGTCAGAGAAGGGGAGCACCAGAGGGAGCTCAGCTCCTCGCACAGATTTCACACCCAGGCTCTCAGTCACCAGGGGGTGAAGTGGGAGGCGTGGGGGTTAATTTTTTCCCTAATATCCTGAATTGGAACCTGAAGCTATTTGCTACAGAAATGTTGTTTTAAATGGTGTTTAGATTTTGAAGTATTGTTACTTAGTTGTATAATGGATTAAATTATCCTGAATGAATTGGCTTATTTATTGATGTGATTGTAACCCACCTCCTCCTATCCTGGATTTAAAGCACAAATAACTGAAATATAATGCAACTTTTGGAACACACATCATTTTGCTAATTTGCATTCTTCTCTTAGATGCTTGAGATGGATTGTTCTCAAGAAGAATGTTACTACTGACGTAATTTGTTATGTGTTAGAAAAATGAATGGATTTATTGTTGTGATGGCACTTAGAATCATTAAAGACCTTTGCCATCTTATTTCTCCTTCAAAGCAAAGCACATATTATGAATGTATATAAATGTAGCAATATGCCTGTTAAATTACTCCTGCATTTTGATATGGATTCTTCAATGAATTTGACAAAGACCGTGTTCCTTGAAAATGAGTTTGTTTTTCTCAAGTTGAGTAAGTCCGGATAAAAACACGAGCCAAAAATGATCTTTAAAATATTTGATTTCCTTTCTTTTCTGAGTCAAATTTAAAGTAAACTCAAAAAGGAATGAGAGCTCGAGGGTCTCCTGCCATCAACTCTGCCGGGCGCAGGCTCGACAAAGGGCTGCGCAGCTGGAGGGAGAGCCTCCCGCCCCAGCACGTGGCAGCCATGACTTGTGCGCTCTGAGGTGCTGCCCCCACACAAGCCCGAACACTGCTGAGGGTTTGACGGGCCCGTAACTCATCATGCCCGCTTGGGGTCGCCCCCGATGAGTCACCAGCCTGAGTTTAAGCACTGGGTTTTGTTGCCTGTTTTGTAGGGCTAAGTCAGAAATTCCTTCTTGTGTTTAGCTGTGACTTTCTTTTTTTTTTTTTTTTATGTTTTTTAAATTTTTTGTTTATTGCAGTAACATTGGTTTATAACATTGTAAAAATTTCAGGTGTACATCATTGTACTTCTATTTCTGCATAGATTACATCATGTTCACCACCAAAATACTAATTACAACCCATCACCACACACATGTACCCAATTATCCCTTTCACCCTCCTCCCTCCCCCCTTCCCCTCTGGTAACCACCAATCCAATCTCTGTCCCTATGTGTTTGTTTATTGTTGTTATTATCTACTACTTAATGAAGGAAATCATACGGTATTTGACCTTCTCCCTCTGACTTATTTCACTTTGCATCATGCCCTCAATGTCCATCCATGTTGTCACAAATGGCTGGATTTCGTCACTTCTTATGGCTGAGTAGTATTCCATTGTGTATATATACCACAGCTTTTTATCCATTCGTCCCTTGATGGGCACTTAGGTTGCTTCCCAAGTCTTGGCTATCGTGAATAAGGCTGCAATGAACACAGGGGTGCATGTACCTTGCAAATTGGTGTTTTCAAGTTCTTTGGATAAATACCCAACAGTGGAATAGCTGGATCATATGGTAGTTCTATCGCTGATTTTTGAGGAATCTCCATACTGTTTTCCATAGTGGCTGCACCAGTTTGCACTCCCACCAGCAGTGTATGAGAGTTCCCTTCTCTCCACAACCTCTCCAACACATGTTGTTTCCTGTCTTGTTAATTATAGCCATTGTGACGGGCGTGAGGTGATATCTCATTGTAGTTTTGATTTGCATTTCCCTGATAGTTAGTGATCAAAACAGCATGGTACTGGCACAAAAACAGACACACAGATCAATGGAATAGAATCGAAAGCCCAGAAATAAACCCACACATCTATGGACAGCTAATCTTTGACAAAGGAGCCAAGAACATACAATGGGGAAAAGAAAGTCTCTTCAACAAATGGTGTTGGGAAAACTGGATAACCATATGCAAAAAAATGAAAGTAGACCCTTACCTTACACCATACACAAAAATTAACTCCAAATGGATTAAAGACTTGAATGTAAGACCTGAAACTGTGAAAGTTCTAGAAGAAAACATAGGCAGTACGCTCTTCGACATCAGTCTTAGCAACATCTTTTCAAACACCACATCTGACCGGGCAAGAGAAACAATAGAAAAAATAAACAAATGGGACTACATCAAACTAAAAAGCTTCTGCACAGCAAAGGAAACCATCAACAAAACGAAAAGACAACCTAACAATTGGGAGAAGATATTTGCAAACCATACATCTGATAAGGGCTTAATCTCCAAAATATATAAAGAACTCATGCATCTCAACAACAAAAAACCTACCAACCCAATTAAAAATGGGCAAAAGACCTGAACAGACATTTCTCCAAAGAAGATATACAGATGGCCAACAGACACATGAAAAGATGTTCAAAAGCTGTGACTTTCTTGTTCTCAACGCCTGAGGCCATCTCACGCCTTCGTGTTTTCTATGGTGGCGCTCTCTCTCTCTTTGTCTCTCTCTCTCTCTCTCTCTCTCTCTCGTTTGTTCTTTGGCCACAGGTGTTGTGAGGTGAAGATTTTATTCTACGTGTAATGCAGCCCTTCTTTCCTTGTAACTATCAGCTGGAAGGAGAGAAGTGAGGTTTTCAAATGAAAAAAATACGGAATGGCCAATTCCTACAAAAGAGGAGCATCTCTTTCTTAAATTTACAAAGCTCTATCTTTTTTTAATTGTCAAAGCTCCACCTGTTGTTCGTCGTGCCCTGCCACCCCAAGCCCCCACAAAGGGCCATCTGACCACTCCTCGCCAGTGCTCAAGTAGCCTTTATGCTCCATGCCGCCAAGGCTAATGGATCTGTGGAAACGCCAGTCTGGGTTGGAGCAGCCAGAGCCTTCTCCTGCCCACACCCAGCAGAGCAGGCGATGCTGGAAACATTCCCACCCCCATTGTCAGGCGGCTCGACTCTGACCTCGGCTGGTACCTACCTGTGGGCATCGCACTGTCGCTGATCCCAAAGGGGAGCTCTAAATGCAAAGCGCCCCGGGGTTTCCAGCGGACTGGAGCGGGTTGTCTTGTGTGCCCCTGGCTGACCTGAGCACACCAACATGCCGGGGCAGCCAGTTGGTTCTGGAAAGGGGCCAGGTCCTGGAGGCACAGAAAAGGCTGCGCTGGAACCAAGTTTGTGTTTTCTTTCCTCTGCTGAGGGCCAGTTTAGCCAAAGCTTGTCTCTTTCTCACGTTCCAAAATCCCAGATAAGCATTCTGTCACGTCCCTTAAATGTAAAACGCTTCACTAAGACATCGCTCAGCCACCTCCCTTGCCTTTGCTGGCAAGGGTGGCTGGCCGCAGTGCTGTGGGCCTCACCGAACCCAGGTCCACGTGCTGCGTGCTCTGGCGCCAGCGAGAAATCCCCGTGGTCAGTTACTCGTGTTCTCTGGTGACTTCTCCCGGTTAATTCAAGCCAGAGGGAACCATGACGGACTGACACAATCAGAGGAGCGGAAGCAAGAACCATGGACCACTTTATGTCATCAGGGGTTTTCTGCAGCAACGAATGAGAGAGGCTGTGACACTGCCTCGTGGGCCCCTGGGCCTTTGACCAATACCTAAATGAGCAGAGGCACAGGGTAAAAACTCAATACGGAAGTTAATTCTTCAAGAATTTATCGGGGGGCGGGCTCAGTGGTGTAGTGGTTTGAGTTCATGCGCTCCACTTCGGCGTCCGGGTTCAAGTGGGTTCAGATCCCAGGCACGGACCTACGCACTACTTATCAAGCCATGCTTTGGTGGCTCCCCCAAACAAGAGAGAGGAAGACTGGCACGGATGTTAGCTCAGGGCGAATCCTCCTCAAGCAAAAAGGGGAGGATTGGCAACAGATGTTAGCTCAGGGCCAGTCTTCCTCACCAGAAAAAAAAAAAACAAAACCAAAAATTTACCCGACCATGTATGTTATTTTGTTTACTCATCAAGCATTTTGAGTCCTCTACAAACAACCTCTCCACGTCTTTACTCAACCCTCTTTAATTCTTCTCTGCCCTTCACCCCTCATATTCATCCACCTTTCTTCCCAGTTTAACTAGCATCTTGTCCCTATTGTGTCTCCAGGATGAACCCCACTCCACATTGTTGCTAGGAACATTTTTCTGACTCCACGCATGGGATTAAGTCGCACTCTCTCTGTGAGCGCCATCGGCTCCTCCGCCACCCAGAGAAGAGTCTGGCTCTCTCCCGTGATCTGTGAGGGCTGCCCTGACAGGCAGCCGGTCTCCAGCGACAGAACTACGTGTTTCCCCAGGCACGCTCTTTACGTCCTTGCTGATAATGAACTTGGCCAGATTCTCCACTCTTTGTCTTTCACGACTCAGCTTAAACCTTTCCTACCCTCCTCTCCCTCCCTCCGCATTCCTATCAGACTGAGCTCGCTGCAGCCTCACAGAAATCTGAGCGAAGAGTCATTAGGGCACTTACCATAGCACTTTGCCCTCAGGTCCCATATGCCTTCTCTCTGCTAATCATGGGCGCCTCGAGGATATGGGACGTCTATGGCACCAGAGAGACTGATGTGCAGATCCTGATTCTCCTGTTGGCTGCGCGTGACCTTGGCAGTGTTATGTGACCTCTTCCCTCTGAATGACCTCCTCTGTAACCCCGGGATACTGGCACCTGCCTTGCAGAGCTATTGTTAGGTCTAAATGAAACAATGTAACACATTTCTGAACACACTGCCTATAACACAGCTTGCGCTCAAAAACGGTATTTTTAATGTTCAGATTCCAACAGAGTGTCTGAACGCTCATTCATTCAACCACTATTCATTGACTGCCTACTATGTGCCACGACCTCTACTATGTTCTGGGCATACAGAGTTGAATAAGACACAGCCCTTTACCATCAAGAGGTTTAGGGCCAAGTAGTGGGGGGACAGCATGTAAAGAGGGAGTTACCATTGTGGCTGAAAAGTTGCACAATGAAGCTCCTGGGGAGGGCACATTTAATTAATTGCCAGATGAGGAGAGGGGCAGTAGGAGGCTGCCTGGTCCGTAGTGGGTGCTTGGTAAATGTGTTCCGAACACGGTACATCTTACTGATGCTTTTAATGAGATGAGCAGAACAGGATGAAGGAGGCAGGTTTGTTTGCAGCTTTGTGGTATTGCTAATTTGGTGCCGTTTTCCTTCCTTCTTGGGGGCAGTCCAGTTTTTCTATTTTTTAAGCTGTGACGCCTGTTTGATGCTTCCAGGGGGAACTGCCTGACCTGGACACTGAAGAGGTTATTTCAGGACTGATGTTCCAGGGAGAATGCACCATCTCCTGATGATTCTCTGGAGCTTTATTCACCTGCGCTGACTTATGATGGTGTTTGCAGGAGACACGGGTCCAGGGATGGCCTGAGTCACATGGAGTCTCTTCAGTTGGCAATCCTGAGAGGCTTGCAGAGGGAGGAGGCAGATAGACTCTGCCAAAATATCATGGAATTTACCAAGTGGCATAGCCTGAGAAACACAAACGTTCCAAGAGACACTTAATAGTAACTATCCCCGATTAGGGAACACTTGCCAGGATGTGTCTGGGGCCTAGCTTACAAATCGTTAAGTTGCTATTACAGGTGTAAGATGTTATGAAAAGAGAGTCTGTATTCCGAGAGTTATACTTAAAGATTTCCAAAGCTCTACACAGTTGGAACTTCAGCATTGTTCTGGAACCCTCTGTCTCTCCCTTATTGCTAACATGAGTATAGCACAATGGGTCACCTAAAGAAGAATGCAGTGATCTGGGGGAGGGGTCAATGTATCCCTGTTGGTACTGAAAGTTGGTTCAGTGTAGATTCCAAGTGGTCTCTGGCTGGTTTCTCTGAAATCCTGTTGACTATGCCAAGAAATGTCAATGCAAATTATCCATAATCAATCTATAAATCAAAATTGGAGTGAGTTTATTACGAGCCAGGTCGAGGACTATAGTCCAGGGCCTTCTTTCCCCAAGGAAGGAAGGGCACCAAAGAAGTAGAGTGTCCAGAGTGGTCATATACCATCTCGGAACAAAGAGCATACAATACATGTGATAGGAATGTCCCTTTGACAATAGTCATGAGATTGCTTTGCTGGCACAGCAGGTCAGTGGTCACAAGGTGAGCACAGCAGGCTGGTAATGAATGCTTAGTTTCTAAGAAGAGATGCTTATCCTTAAGGAAATACTGATATGGGGAAGATACATCCCTATGTTTAAGGGCATCATTCCTGTCTTTGGAACATTGTAAATGTTTAAAGCAGATGTCCCATGCGTGCTCAACAGGCCACATCAGGCCTTTTGGAAAAACAAGGTCAGGCCGAATTCATTTTAAACCAAATGGCTTCCTCATGTACTCCAATAAATTTTTTGCTTTTCATTCATTTATCATTTCCCCCTTTTGAGGACTAATCTTTCAATAGAAAGCATTGATTATCAAAATATTGTCCCTTGATGCCAGGGTGGTTGCTGCCTGCCCTGGGTCCATCATGTCCCTTCCCTCGGTGCTAGGCTTTTATCTTATTTATTTGTCCAGTTATCCACTTTGGGGGGAAATAGTCAGACAAGCACAGAGGTATACATTAACAGAGCGAGGAAGCATTTCATAGGTTTTTCAATTAATTTTAGATTGTTGCACAAACATTGTACATGTGCTTTTACATGACTCCTCGTGCTCACATTGTTTACAATTATAGAACAGGTACAGTAACAGTGATGACACTTCAATATTTGAAAAGATTAGTTTTAAAATGAGTTCTTAAGCACAGTCTTTATCAGAAAAGGAAATTGCCCAGCATTGTAAGATAGGTTGATCATCTGAAGTCGCCGAGCAATCAGTACTCTAGCCTGCATGCCAGTCTTACAACACTGAGTAAAGGAAATAGTAATTAGTTTGAATATTATGACTAATACAAGAATTCCAAAGAGTAATAGAAATAGGAATCGCAATCCGGATCAAAAACGGGAATCAACGCCTGAAGGGGAATAACCAAACAAAACAAGACTGGGTGTAGAATCAGCGAAGGCACTCACCTATTTTTTTTTCATGTGCTTTAGCGTGGATGACACATTGGAAGACTCATCAGGTATAAAAAACACAGCATTCAGTTTGAATGATGGCACATGTACCGCCTTGGGATGCTGTTAGAATATCTAAGGCCATTCTATTTTGAAGGACAGCCTTTCTCATTAAAGACACTTCAGTATTTAATAAGGCTATTACTGCTTGACTATCATTAAGGGTTTATTGAGTAAATTTAGTCAGGGCTTCTATATGTGATGTGACATCTTCTAGCCCCAAGGAAGGAACAAATATAGCCGCTAGGTGGCCATACCAGTGGAACACTGAATGAGCCCATCCAGCCTTAAAAAGAGGAAGATTGGCAACAGATGTTAGCTCAGGGTGAATCCTTCCCTGCATCCAAGGGAAGGTGAGAGTGCAGTGATTTAGCAATCCAGGCGGTAGCCAAGGCCAGAGGTTTGTTCCACATAACCACTGAGTTCCATTAGAGCCACCCAATAGATGCTTGGCCTTCGAGACCTGTCTGTTCCAAATCAAACACTTTCTTTAGGTATGATAGTATTCCGATAACCTCAAATGGAACAATTATAAAATAGGTATATGGTTTAAGCATTACAAAGGTTTAAATGAGGAGATATAAGGTTGGGAATATAGGCCTGGTCCAGAGTCTTGGGACAGCTGTCTACAGCAGATGCCATCTTCTCATCCTGGTTTAGAGATATTTGCATTGGTCAGTTGAAGCCAGGTACCAGAAATACCTGAAACTCAATCAGATGGAGAAGTCTTTTTTCTAAAATGAGAAATGTGAATCCATGAGTCTATGCCTTTGGATTCTGCAGTGTATGAATTGGTTAAAAGTACCTGGTATGGTCCTTTCCAACAGGGCTGCAAAGAGTCTTTTATCTGGTGTCTTTTCCAATAAACAAAATCTCCAGGTTGAAGTCCATGATCCTAAAGGTCTTTGTCTCCCAGGAGCTCACTGTGAAAAGAATCAGCTACCAACCTCTCATTTCTTGTGTCTCAGTGAGACCTTGACAATAACGTAAGACATCTCCTTTAAGCAAAGTTGGCTCATACATTCCTTCGTCTAATTGCATAGGGTGTCCATTTATTATCTCAAAAGGAGACAGCCGATGTTTACCAAAGGGTGTAGATCTAAGACTGAGGATCACTAGTGGAAGAGCTTTTGACCATGAGAGATTAAATGCTTCTGAAAGCTTTGCCAATTGAGTTTTGATTGTGCTGTTAGCTAAAAATGTTGCATTATTGGCCAAACATCACAAATAGATTTAATTACTTGTCCAGTGAAATGAGTTCCTGGTCACTGTGTAACTCAGTAGGAATTCCCCAAAGAGGAGTCATCCTTTCCAATAATAATTTACCTAAAGCCGTCACTCTTCTGCAAGGAAAGGCCTCAACCCAAGGTGAGAACATATAGATCATTACAAGATATATTTATCCTTGAGATGGTGGCATTTGAGCCAAGTCCAATCGCCATACCTCCAAGGGTCCCTTAGTAAGGGTAAAGTGGCCTTGTGTCCCGTGAAATGGTTTCTCTAGATTGTATTTTGGGCATATAGCACAATGAGTATAGGCTTTATGAGCCACTGTGGGAGAAAGTTTCCAAAAGCATTGTTTTCTCCATAAAACCATCTTTGCAAGTGCCCAGTGGGTTAATTCGTGTATATGCTGGTGCAGTGGCAATTGTGCTCCGGTAGGCACTATGGTTTTTTTTTTTTTAATCAGGCCGAAACCCCATCTGTGTGGTGGTGTCAAAAATTCCCTTTGTTGCCACATTTGTTTCTCTTCTTCCATGGCAACTCCTTGGGCCCATAGAAGGAAATCTTTTACTGGGTTAGCAGAGTTAATGGAAAGTAGTGGACATTCTTGAGGCTGGACATCATATCCAGCTTGATACTGTCCTTGCTTATCCTTTAAGTAAGACCTATCTGTAAACCAAATTAGATAATAGAATGCAGTCATGATCTTTTCCTCCTGTGGTGCTGGAAGCAAGGTGGAAGCGTTAAGAGAGTGAATAATATTTACCTACACAATATAACCTGAGACTGTTTATCATCCTTTACTTGACAACGCTTCCCGTGCAATTTAGCATACCAAACAAGCCTAATTAGTTTAGTGTCTCTCTCTTTATAGGAAGAGAGAGCAAATTTCTTTGAAAAGTGCCAGGGCCCCTCTGAAAATTCTCAGAGAAATTTTTAAGTCAAAAGAAAGCCTTCATTTAGGATTTGAATTTTGGAGAAGCTTGTCAAAAATATCAAAGGGTTTTAAAACACTTGGTCAAACAAGATCAAGTATTTGCTGATCTTGTGTCACTGTGAAACAATGGTTGCTGTGAAATAATGCTTAGGTATCCCTTTAATCAAAGTGACAACAGAAGATGTTAAAGGCAAACTGTTAAAAAAAAAAAACAACCTTAATTTTTTAAAAGAGAGATTTTAGCCTTTTGCAGCATAAGAAATTATTTTGACAAAACATAGAATTTCTGTCCTTCAGGTAGATTTACTCAAAGGTAAAGAAAAACCTTTTATAATCTCATTATCAAGAGCAGACTAGAAGTTCAAGAAAATTATCCTTTTAAGATAGAGAGAACCAAATTCTAATTTTGTACCAGCTTACTTTTGATATTAAAACTTAGTCAATTAAATTTATTTTAATCTTAGCCAACTTGACTAGGCACAAAATTGTTTCTTCAGAATTCCTCTTCCACAAGCCTTCAATAACTTTCTTTTTACATTCAGAATTTGTCCCATGCTTTCTTTCTTCCCTCCTAGTACTTTTCTTAACAAAACAAACAAAAATATTTCCATTATTTATACCTTCATTACTGAAAACATGCATCTTTTGAATACAAAGATTTTTTTTATTAAGTTTTAGTAGCTTTAATAACATATATTAATTAGAATTTTTAACCCTTACTGACCTTGGTTTTTAGTGAAAACTAAGAAGTGAGAAATGATGAACTATCTTTTACATTAGAATTCTGTGGCTTGGCAAATTTATAAATACCTTTTATAATTTCTAGAAACATGCTACCTTATAGTACAATTTTTAAATAAAATAAAGACATGTGTACTAATAGACGCAAACATCCTTTGATTTCTCCATAATAAGAAGCCAAAAGTAGATAAAATTAGACATGTTTAGCAATAACGTTTCAGCATTTTATCTTATTTTAAAATGACCTAGATACTCAATGAATTTTATCATTTAATTTAATTTAGCAAAAGTCTGATGTTTTAAGCTACCAAAAGGTTTTGAAGTTCTTTTAAGTACATACGCCATAATGCATAATTATTGTTAAAAAGTTCACACAACACTTTTATCTTTTTCACATCTATTTAGTTTACTTCTTCCCAATAATTGTTTAGATTCTGTGTAAAACTTCATGAGACATTAGACAAAATTAGCTATCATTTTAAGTTATTATTTTTCTAACCAGTTTTGTAACAGAGATAACACGAGTTTATTTGACCAATAAACATAGAATAAAGGCCACATGTCTGCATCATAGCCAATGCTGATAACTCTGAGGACATGTCCATTTCAATCAAACCAACAATCTTAAATAAGCTTTTATTTACCAAAGATTATTTTATATCATGTTAGCTTGAAAACATTTGGGTTAGTTTCCGTTACATTTATATAAGTGCTTACTTTAAGCCAATTAAATAGAGCTTTTAGAAATTATACCATCCAGAGGTAAAAATATCACACACATATACATAGACACACATACACAGAGACTCCACAGGTATTGTTTTAAAATTACTGCCATGAATCAGGTACAGTAATACAAAGCTCCTTTTTCTCTTTTTTTTCTTCAGTTTTAGGAATTGGTGATGGGCTAGATGACAGTTCCCAGAGAGGTGATGAGCCTTTTTGAGATAAAGAAAATGGGTGGAATCTGAACTGCCTCTACAGCTGCGTTCCAGTTTTGCAAAGGTTTGTAAAGACAGTTACTCTTAATTCCTCAGAAATTTGGGTTGTAACTTAAATGACATTATAGGTCAATCTACCTGTGCAACTACATCATCCTTAATTTGCTTCTTTCTCACTGGGTGTTTAATTTTATTTTAACTTAGGGGAAAAGGCCTAAAAAATTCTTATCAGGCTCTGAATATCAGCTTCCAGTTTGGCTGAATTTCTGACCCTAAGTTGCTGAATCCTTTCAAATACCTTGTCGGGTTAGCAGGAACAAACAGTAACTACCTGGTAGTATTGAACAATTCCATTAATCTTTAACATAGCAGTTTCCCAGAAAATCTCTCAGAGTCTCGTTGACTCTGGGGGTGGATTATGGGGGCATCTGTAAAACCATGATCTAATATATTTTTCTTTTAGGTACTTTTTATAGCTAAATTTCTATTAGCTTTTTGCAACAAAACTTTCAATAAGGTTAATTTGGAACTTTGAAGTTTTTGCTTCCAAGTGCACTTCTTAAATGATCTTATCTAGTTGGAACGTTCCTTCTAATGGCCAACGTAATTCCCCTGAGGCTGGCAGCAGTTTGGTAGGACCCTTAGCTGTGAATGGAGTGCAACCCACATTGTCTGACAATCTCTGATGCAAAATGGGGTACAATCACATTTTTGTGTGGGACCCCATATCTTGGGACCCTAACCTGATGATTATTAAGCCATGCCCTCAGGAGGTGAAACAAGCTTGGTAAGATTTTTTTTTTTTTTTTTTTTTGCTGTTCTTTGTAAATCTTTACAGCTTCTGGAACATTTAGTTTTGAGAAATTGTGCCAGAAGGTGGTGAGCTCGACTCTTTAAAGATTTCCCTATTACCTGGCTCTTAAAAAGGAGCCCCAAAGTGGCCACTGTAATTTTAAGTTACCCTGGGTTATCTTGCCAGCCATTTATAGCTATCCCTATTTTGTTAAGCACTTGTAACTTGCAGCATGAAACCAGCCGGAGTTCTGAGGAACTGGTAAGCTTTTAGAAGCTCAATTTCCCATTTTCTCTTTTAGTTTTGTTTTACTATAAAGTCTGAACAATTTCTAGGGATAGTGCAGTAGGTCAGAAATGTGCTGCTTGTGAGTGTTACTCTCTAAAGAAAGGTCATAAACACTCTCACACTCTCTTATGTGCCTCAGTTTCTCCCACTGGCTGTCTAAAACTGCCGTGGGGGCTCAGAGTGCTGAAAGATCACTTCTAATATGTGTGCCCCTTTAATTAACTAACATGAATGATAGTGGAGGTCTCTATGGAACCACTTCTCGTCATGAAGATTGATCCTGCAACACTTCCATCAGGTTCTCAGGCACCTGAGAATGCCTTTCAGCTGGATGGAGCTGAACAAGTTCAAACTCTCATTTCTCTGTCAAGTAGTCTGTTCAGACTTTATAAAAACAATTATTTCCAATTTAAAGCCAAATTAAAAAGGTCAACCTGCCCCATTCACTCCGAAGTGCCCCCTAGGCTCCCTTGGCCTAGGAAATTTCCCCTAGGTTTCTCTTTCCTAGGAATTCCTCCTAGCTTCCTCTTAACTAGCCTATGTACCCCTACCTGCTTAAGACACCTAGTCTTAAGGCTTGAAACAGCTCATACAAACTCTGGACCATTGACTTAAAATAGGGAGGTCCGGGTTTCAGGAGAACTCATCAGGGTCACCTGAAGGATGCAGCGATCTGGGGGAGGGGTCAGTGTATCCCTGTTGGTACTGAAAGTTGGTTCAGTGTAGATTCCAAGTGGTCTCTGGCTGGTTTCTCTGAAATCCTGCTGACTATGCCAAGAAATGTCAATGCAAATAATCCATAATAAATCTATAAATCAAAATTGGAGTGAGTTTATTATGAGCCAGGTCTGAGGACTATAGTCCAGGGCCTTCTTTCCCCAAGGAAGGAAGGTCACCAAAGAAGTAGAGTGTCCAGAGTGGTCATATACCATCTCGGAACAGAGAGCATATATCACGTATGATAGGAATGTCCCTTTTATAATAGTCACGAGATTGCTTTGCTGGCACAACAGATCAATGGTCACAAGGTGAGCACAGTAAGTCGGTAATCAATCCTTAGTTTCCAGGGAGAGATGCTTACCCTTAAGGAAATGCTGATATGGGGGAGGATACATCCCTATGTTTAAAGGTATCATTCTTGTCTTTGGGACATTATAAATGTTTAAAGCAGATGTCCCATGCATGCTCAACAGGCCACATCAGGCTTTTTAGAAAAACAAGGTCAGGCCGAATTCATTGTGAACCAAATGGCTTCCTCATGTACTCCAATATATCTTATTGCTTTTCATTTATTTATCAAATGTTTGCTTTGCTTTTGATAAGCTATGTGATTTTAAAGGCGAGAACAGTAACAGTGGTGATTATGGGGTTTCCTTTACTTTGCAGATAACTTAAATCCTTTCCAAAAGCTTAATCAATCAACTTACGCATGACTGTTCTTGTAAAATATCATTTGAAGATAGGGTCAGTGTATCATAGATTGATTCTTGTATTTTGAATAGATTGAGTGAAGCTACATAGCATGTAGGGCACCCGGAGGGAATTTTTCAATGCATTTCAGTTTCAAAATTTCTTCACGCCTCTCTTTCTTAGGCTGGCCACTCACTATAACTTCTGAGTATCTCGGGGCCTTCAGGGATGAAAGGAGAGCCAGAGCAGGGGTGGACCTGAGATTCTAGTACCGATGATGTAATATGTGGCACACGTGGCTGTCACCAGGCTCATATTGGGCTGCATATTGAACTGAAAGTGGCAGTGGGGCAGCGAAGGGGGGAAAGAAAGGGGAGAGAAAAGGAGAAGTGGAAATAGAGAAGCGAGAGGTAAGTGAATGGAGCAAAGGACTGCTCTCTAAGTGAGAAGTAGAAGTGGTCCGTGTGGCCAGGGACACAGTGGCAAATAGGCTGTGCTGGCTGTTGCTGTGCCTCCTGAGCTTTGTTGGTCTTCGATCTCCCAGAAATATTTCCTTCTGCAATCTTCTCATGGAACAATCTCAGCCCCTTTTGTCCCCTCCACCCCTGGTTCTGAAGATGCTCCAGGAGACTGAATTTGAATTTGAACTTGATAGTGAGAGCTGTGAATTGGGAAGAGGAAGGAAGAGAGAAAATGGGAAGAGGAAAAGAAAAAGTGTGGTGGGGAATATAGCAAGAGAACTTCAAAGCTAGAAGCGCTACTTTTCATATTCATTGAATTTGCAAATTCATGTTAATTTCATACAATGTTTTTATTGTTATGGTATTGTTTCTCTTTTCTTTGGGAAAAATGGGATGAAAAATGGTTTTCTACTTTTTCTCTTGGCTGCAGAATAGCATAACACACTTACACCTGTAAAAATGTGATGTTAAATACCATAGCTCTGTAATTACCAAACCAAAATACTAGGTGCATACAAAGCTATGCAGTCACAAAATTGTTGCATAGTTCTCATAAACATCATAAAACTCTCAAAATAATTTTAACCTTTTTAACTTTTTAAAGTTTTGAAACTCAGAAGGAGCTTTCCTTTAGTTGTAAATAAGACATATGAAAAATCATAAATGTTAAAGTCATTTTTAAAATATGCATATATAAAAGACCTAAATTGTTTGAAAATTTAAAGACATTTTGCTTTCACACCTTTCTAAGGTCTAAATACTTATGGGACATTATAGGGGCACTAGCCTACGTGCTCTATAACAACCATGTGTCCCCTCTGGCCCCCTTCTGGGCAGGACGTCAACTATCTGGTATTTGCAATGATCCAGGGTCTGGCCACCCTGGATCTGTTTATCTCAAAGAACATCATGTCTTGAAGGTACACAGAGCCCTGGTCCTTGGAATGCTGGTCATGCCAGGACAGTTCCTCTTGGCAAACACATAGCCTTTGTTCCCCTGCCTACATAAGCAACCCCCTCTTCCGTCCGTGGGTGCTGGTGCACAACTTTGTCCAGCTGGCTGCTCCTGGACTCCATTATGAATACAGACTGTGAAAGCAGGTGCACAACTTCATCCAGCTGGCCATTCCTGGACTCCCTGTACATAAGTCCCAATAAACCTTTATGTTTCGTATGCCATCTCCAGGTCTTTTCTTCAGTCTCTCTGCAACCTGTCCCACACTGCTCATGCAACTGGGTATGCAGTCAGACAGACATGGTTTTGTCAGAAAATCTAATCCTATAAGCAGTTTTGTCACTTGCACACAACTAAATTAAAAGAAAACATCCTAAGTCAACAAAGCTTTATTGAGCATCTTCTATGTGTTTGATAAGAAAGCACTGCTTTTTATATTGTTCTAGAATTACTTAATACTTAAAGGAGATACTTAAAATTTTCACCAACTTTTCAAAATTTTTATACACACAGAAAAAGTTGAAAGGATAATACAATAAACGCTTATATATCCTCCATGTAGATCGAAAAAATATTAACATTCATCATATTTGTCCCCCTTCTCTCTCTCTCTCTCTCTCTCTCTCTCTGTGTGTGTGTGTGTATATAGATACATATGTGAATGTATCCCTTGAATTTCCTTTAAACTGGAAGTCTAGAGGCTTTATTACATTCAGTTTAAATACTTCACAGGTGATGTTGGATCCTTCATATAGCATCACATCAACAGGCACATGATGTCGGGTTGTCGCACTAGTCAAATTATATTTGGTGATTTGGTTAAAGCGACGACTGCGGATCTTTCCATTCTCCTTTAGCAACTGGCAGATAATCTGCCGGGTGATATTTTACAAGTATCCTGTTCTCCAACAACTTTCTTTCCTCCTTTCATCTAATGATTTTAGATTCCATTAATGATTCCTGCCCAAATCTGTGTGTGTGTGTGCCTGTGTGTGTGCAAAATGGTGATTTTCAAATTCCATTTCCTCTATATTTATTATTATTTATATATAAGGAAAAGTGTTCTCTCTAGTCTCATTTTTCCTTTTTTTTATTAGTATGCGCTTGTGTCATTTATTTATTCAGTGTGTTAAAAATCCATTATACTGATTACTTTTACTAATGTTCAGAATTCCAGAAGTTGACTGGGGCAGATCCCTTCACACCATCTCCTGGGTCAATTCAACATGTCCCGTCATCCTCTGAGCCTTTGCTTTCGGGCACAAGATATCACAAGCTCACTTTGCACTTTACTTGTCTCAGACCTAGACTCAGCCATTTTGTCTCTGAGTCAGGATTCCTTCTAGTGGGAAATGGTTCTTAGAAAGCAAAATATGATAAAGATACTTACTGATCTTGGGAGAAGAATGGATGAATTCACTGAGAACTTCAACAAAGAATTGGAAAATATAAAAAAGAACCAATCAGAAATGAAGAATACAGTACTGGAAATGAAAAAGTCACTAGAGGGACTCAATAGCAGAGTAGATGATACAGAAGAACGCATTAGCGAGATGGACAAAAGACTAGATGAAATCACCCAAGCCGAAAAGATAAAAGAAAAAAGAATTAAAAAGAATGAGGACAGTCTAAGAGACCTCTGGGACAACATCAAGCCCACTAACATCCGTAGTCTAGGTGTCCCAGAAGGAGAAGAGAGGGACAAAGGGGTAGAGAATCTATTTGAAGAAATAATAGCCGAAAACTTTCCTAACCTAGGGACAGAAACAGACATCCAGGTAGAGGAAGTACAGAAAGCAACAACAAGATAAACCCAAAGACACCCACACCAAGACAAATTATAATTAAAATGTCAAGAATTAAAGATAAAGAGAGAATCCTAAAAGCCATAAGAGAAAGGCAAAAAGTTACATACAAAGGAAATCCCATAAGGTATCAACTGACTTCTCAGAAGAAACCTTACAGGCTAGAAGGGAATGACACAATATATTTAAAGTGCTGAAAGGAAAAAAACTTACAGCCAAGAATACTCTACCTGGCAAGGTTATCATTCAGAATGGAAAGAGAGAGAAAGAGTTTCCCAGACAAGAAAAAATTAAAGGAGTTTTTCACCAAGAAACCAGCCTTACAAGAAATGCTAAAAGGGCTTATTTAAGTGGAAAAGAGAAGACCACAAATAGGAATAATAAAATTACCAAAAAATAAAAAAAAAATCACTGATAAGGACAAATATACAGTAAAGGTAGCAGATCAACCACCTATGAAACTAATATGAAGGTCAAAAGACAAAAGTACTGGTGTCCAGCCTGGGCATAGTAGTTGGGTTCACGTGCTCCACTTTGGCAGCCTGGGATTCATGGTTTCAGATCCTGGTATGGACCTACTTGCCACTCGTCAAGCTATGCTGTGGCAGGCGTCCCACATATAAAGTAGAGGAAGATGGGCATGGATATTAGCCCAGGGCCAATCTTCCTCAGCAAAAAGAGGAGGATTGGCAACAGATGTTAGCTCAGGCTAATCTTCCTCAACAACAACAAAAAAAACAAAAGTACTAAAATTATATATTTCCATGAGAAGATGGTAAAGGATACACAATACACAAAAAGAGGTTAGATATGACTTCAAAAACAGAAAATGTGGGAGGAGGGGAGTAAAAAAATAGAGCTTCCAGCAAGAGATCAAACTTAAGACACCATCAACTTAATATAGATAGATATATATGTAGCTTATTTTGTATGAACCTCATGGTAATCACAAACCAGAAACCCATAACAAATACACAAACAATTAAGAAAAAGGAACCCAAATATAACACTAAAGAAAGCCATCAAACCACAAGGGAAGAGAGCTAGAGAAGAAGAAAGGAACAGAGAAGAACTACTAAAACACTCAGAAAAAAAGTAACAAAATGGCAACAAGTACATACTTAGCAATAGCTACTTTAAAAGTCAATGGACTAAATGCTCCAATCAAAAGAAAGACACAAGGTGGCCAACTGGATAAAAACAAGACCCATATATATGCTGCATACATGAGACACACCTCAGACCTAAACACACTCACAAACTGAAAGTGAAGGGAAGGAAAATGATACTCCATGCAAATGGCAATGAAAAGAAAGCTGGGGTAGCAATACTTACATCAGGCAAAATAGACTTTAAAACAAAAACTGTAACAAGAGACAAAGAAGGGCACTACATAATGATCAAGGGAACAATCCAACAAGAGGACATAACACTTGTAAGTATCTATGCACCCAACATAGGAACACCTAAATATATAAAGCAGTTGTTAACAGACATAAAAGGAGAAATAGACAGCAACACGATAATAGTAGGGGACTTGAACACTCCACTTACACCAATGGATAGATCATCCAAACAGAAGATCAATAAAGAAACATTGGCCTTAAATGACACACTAGACCAGATGGACTTAGTAGATATATATAGAACGTTCCACCCCAAAGTTGCAGAACACACATTTTTTTCAAATGGACATGGAACCTTCTCCAGGATAGATCACGTATTAGGCCACAAACAAGTCTCAATAAATTTAAGAAGATTGAAATAATACCAAGTGCCTTTTCTGACCACAATGGTATGAAACTAGAAATCAACTTCAGGAAGAAAGTCGGAAAAGCCACAAATATGTGGAGATTAAACAAAATGCTACTGAACAATGATTGGGTCAACGAAGAAACCAGAGGAGAAATCAAAAAATACATGGAGACAAATGAAAATGAAAATATGACGAGGCAAAATTTATGTGATACAGCAAAAGTGGTTCTAAGAGGGAAGTTTATAGCAATACAGGCCTATCTCAACAAACAAGAAAAATCTCAAATAACAATCCAACAGTGCACCTAAAGGAACTGGAAAAAGAAGAGCAAACAAAGCCCCAAATCAGTAGAAGGAAGGAAGTAATAAAAATCAGAGCAGAAATAAATGAAATAGAGACTAAAACAATAGAAAAATCAATGAAACTAAGAGCTTGTTCTTTGAATACGTAAATGAAATTGACAAGCCTTTAGCTAGACTCACCGAGAAAAAAAAAAGACAAAAGGCTCAAATAAATAAAATCAGAAATGAAAGGGAAGAAATCACAACGGAAACCTCAGAAATACAAAAGATTATAAGAGAACACTATGAAAAGCTATACGCCAACAAATTGGATAATCTAGAAGAAATGGATAAAATCTTAGAATCATACAACCTTCCAAAACTCAGTCAAGAAGGAATAAAGAATTTCAATTGACCAATTACCAGTAGGAGATCAAAACAGTAATCAAAAACCTCCCAAAATACAAAAGTCCAGGACCAGATGGCTTCCCTGGTGAATTCTACCAAACATTCAAAGAAGACTTAACACCTATCCTTCTCAAACTCTTCCAAAAAAATCGAAGAGGAGGGGAAGCTTTCTAATACCTGATACCAAAACCAGACAAAGACAACACAAAAAAAGAAAGTTACAGGCCGATATCACTGATGAATATCGGGGCAAAAATCCTCAACAAAATACCAGCAAACTGAATACAACAATACAGTAAAAAGATCATACACCATCATCAAGTGGGATTTCTTCATCATGTTCACCACCCCAAGACTAATTACTGTCCACCACTGTACACATGTGCCTAATCACCCCTTTCACCCTCCCCCCTCTCCCCTTCCCCTCTGGTAACCATCAATCCATTCTCTGTCTCTATGAGTTTGTTTGTTGTTGTTTTCATGTTGTATTTATGACTGAGATCATATGGTATTTGACTTTCTTCCTCTGACTTATTTCGTTTAGCATAATACCCTCAAAGTCCATCCATGTTGTCACAAATGGCCAGATTTCATCCTTTTATATGGCTGAGTAGTATTCCATTGTGAATATATACCACATCTTCTTTATCCATTCATCCCTTGTTGAGCACCTAGGTTGCTTCCAAGTCTTGGCTATTGTGACTAATGCTGCAATGAACATAGGGGTGCATGTATCTTTATGCATTTGTGTTTTCATGTTCTTTGGATAAATATCCAGCAGTGGAACAGCTGGATTGTATGGTAGTTCTATTCTTAATTTTTTGAGGAATCTCATACTATTTTCCATAGTGGCTGCCCCAGTTTACATTCCCATCAGCAGTGTGTGAGAGTTCCCTTTTCTCTACATCCTCTCCAACACTTATTATTTCCTGTCTTGTTAGTTATAGCCATTCTGAAGGGTGTGAGGTGGTACCTCATTGTAGTTTTGATTTGCATTTCCCTGATAATTAGTGATGTTGAACATCTTTTCATGTGCCTGCTGGCCATCTGTATATCTTCTTTGGAAAAATGTCTGTTCAGATCTTTTGCCCATTTTTAAATTGGGTTGTTAGTTTTTTTGTTGTTGAGATGTATGAGTTTATATATTTTGGATATTAACCCCTTATCAGATATATGGTTTGCAGATATCTTCTCCCAATTGTTAGGTTGTCTTTTCATTTTGTTGATGATTTCCTTTGCTGTGCAGAAGACTTTTAGTTCGATGTAGTCCCATTTGTTTGTTTTTTCTTTTGTTTCCCTTGTCTGCTCAGACATGGTACTTGAAAATACTCTGCTAAGACTGATGTCGAGGAGCATGCTGCCTATGTTTTCTTCTAGAAGTTTTATGGTTTCAGGTCTTACATTCAAGTCTTTAATCCACTTGAGTTAATTTTTGTGTATGGTGTAAGATAATGGTCTACTTTCATTCTTCTGCGTGTGGCTGTCCAGTTTTCCCAGCATCATTTATAGAAGAGACTTTCCTTCCTCCATAGTATGTTCTTGGTTCTGTTATTGAAAATTAGCTGTCCATAGATGTGTGGGTTTATTCCTGGGCTCTCAATTCTGTTCCTTTGATCTGTGTGCCTGTTTTTGTGTCAGTACCATGCATTTTTGATTACTATAGCTTTGTAGTATATTTTGAAATCGGGGAGTGTGATGCCTCCAGCTTTATTCTTTTCTCTCAGGATTGCTTTGGCTATTCGGGGTCTTTTGTTGTTCCATATAAATTTTAGTTCTATTTCTGTGAAAAATGTCATTGGGATTTTGATAGGGATTGCATTGAATCTGTAGATTGCTTTAGGAAGTATGGACATTTTGACTTGGTTATTCTTCCAATCCAAGAGCACGGAATATCTTTCAATTTCTTTGTGTCTTCTACTATTTCTTTCAACAATGTTTTATTGTTTTCAGCGAACAGGTCTTTCACCTCTTTGGTTAAGTTTATTCCTAGGTATTTTATTCTTTTTGCTGCAATTGTAAATGGGATTGTATTCTTAACTTCTCTTTCTGTTACTTCATTGTTAGTGTATAGAAATACAACTGATTTTTGTTTGTTGATTTTGTATCCTGTAACTTTATCATATTCATTTATTATTTCTAAACATTTCTTGGTGGATTCTTTAGGGTTTTCTATATATAAAATCATGTCATCTGCAAATAGTGACAGTTTCACTCCTTCCTTTCCAATTCGGATCCCCTTTATTTCTTTTACTTGCCTGATTGCTCTGGCTAGGACTTCCAATACTATGTTAAATAAGAGTGGTGAAAGTGGGCATCCTTGTCTGATTCCTGTTCTTAGAGGGATAGCTTTCAGTTTTTCTCCATTGGGAATGACATTAGCTGTGGGTTTGTCATATATGGCCATTATTATGTTGAGGTACTGTCCTTCTATGCCCATTCTATTCAGGGTTTTTATTATAAATGGATGCTGTATCTTGTCAAATGCTTTCTCTGTTTCTATTGAGATGACCATGTGATTTTTATTCTTCATTTTGTTAATGTGGTGTATCACGTTGATTGATTTGTGGATGTTGAACCATCCCTGCATCACTGGAATAAATCCCACTTGATGATGGTGTATGATCTTTTTACTGTATTGTTGTATTCAGTTTGCTGGTATTTTGTTGAGGATTTTTGCCCCGATATTCATCAGTGATATCGGCCTGTAACTTTCTTTTTTTGTGTTGTCTTTGTCTGGTTTTGGTATCAGGTATTAGAAAGCTTCCCCTCCTCTTCGATTTTTTTGGAAGAGTTTGAGAAGGATAGGTGTTAAGTCTTCTTTGAATGTTTGGTAGAATTCACCAGGGAAGCCATCTGGTCCTGGACTTTTGTATTTTGGGAGGTTTTTGATTACTGTTTTGATCTCCTACTGGTAATTGGTCAATTGAAATTCTTTATTCCTTCTTGACTGAGTTTTGGAAGGTTGTATGATTCTAAGATTTTATCCATTTCTTCTAGATTATCCAATTTGTTGGCGTATAGCTTTTCATAGTGTTCTCTTATAATCTTTTGTATTTCTGAGGTTTCCGTTGTGATTTCTTCCCTTTCATTTCTGATTTTATTTATTTGAGCCTTTTGTCTTTTTTTCTCGGTGAGTCTAGCTAAAGGCTTGTCAATTTCATTTACGTATTCAAAGAACAAGCTCTTAGTTTCATTGATTTTTTTCTATTGTTTTTTAGTCTCTATTTCATTTATTTCTGCTCTGATTTTTATTACTTCCTTCCTTCTACTGATTTGGGGCTTTGTTTGCTCTTCTTTTTCCAGTTCCTTTAGGTGCACTGTTGGATTGTTATTTGAGATTTTTCTTGTTTGTTGAGATAGGCCTGTATTGCTATAAACTTCCCTCTTAGAACCACTTTTGCTGTATCACATAAATTTTGCCTCGTCATATTTTCATTTTCATTTGTCTCCATGTATTTTTGATTTCTCCTCTGGTTTCTTCGTTGACCCAATCATTGTTCAGTAGCATTTTTGTTTAATCTCCACATATTTGTGGCTTTTCCGACTTTCTTCCTGAAGTTGATTTCTAGTTTCATACCATTGTGGTCAGAAAAGGCACTTGGTATTATTTCAATCTTCTTAAATTTATTGAGACTTGTTTGTGGCCTAATACGTGATCTATCCTGGAGAAGGTTCCATGTCCATTTGAAAAAAATGTGTGTTCTGCAACTTTGGGGTGGAACGTTCTATATATATCTACTAAGTCCATCTGGTCTAGTGTGTCATTTAAGGCCAATGTTTCTTTATTGATCTTCTGTTTGGATGATCTATCCATTGGTGTAAGTGGAGTGTTCAAGTCCCCTACTATTATCGTGTTGCTGTCTATTTCTCCTTTTATGTCTGTTAACAACTGCTTTATATATTTAGGTGTTCCTATGTTGGGTGCATAGATACTTACAAGTGTTATGTCCTCTTGTTGGATTGTTCCCTTGATCATTATGTAGTGCCCTTCTTTGTCTCTTGTTACAGTTTTTGTTTTAAAGTCTATTTTGCCTGATGTAAGTATTGCTACCCCAGCTTTCTTTTTCATTGCCATTTGCATGGAGTATCATTTTCCTTCCCTTCACTTTCAGTTTGTGAGTGTGTTTAGGTCTGAGGTGTGTCTCATGTATGCAGCATATATATGGGTCTTGTTTTTATCCAGTTGGCCACCTTGTGTCTTTCTTTTGATTGGAGCATTTAGTCCATTGACCTTTAAAGTAGCTATTGATAAGTATGTACTTGTTGCCATTTTGTTACTTTTTTCTGAGTGTTTTAGTAGTTCTTCTCTGTTCCTTTCTTCTTCTCTAGCTCTCTTCCCTTGTGGTTTGATGGCTTTCTTTAGTGTTATATTTGGGTTCCTTTTTCTTAATTGTTTGTGTATTTGTTATGGGTTTCTGGTTTGTGATTACCATGAGGTTCATACAAAATAAGCTACATATATATCTATCTATATTAAGTTGATGTTGTCTTAAGTTTTATCTCTTGCTGGAAGCTCTATTTTTACTCCCCTCCTCCCACATTTTCTGTTTTTGAAGTCATATCTAACCTCTTTTTGTGTATTGTGTATCCTTTACCATCTTCTCATGGAAATATATAATTTTAGTACTTTTGTCTTTTTTGTTGTTGTTGAGGAAGATTAGCCCCGAGCTAACATCTGTTGCCAATCCTCCTCTTTTTGCTGAGGAAGATTGGCCCTGGGCTAATATCCATGCCCATCTTCCTCTACTTTATATGTGGGACGCCTGCCACAGCATAGCTTGACGAGTGGCAAGTAGGTCCATACCAGGATCTGAAACCATGAATCCCAGGCTGCCAAAGTGGAGCACGTGAACCCAACTACTATGCCCAGGCTGGACACCAGTACTTTTGTCTTTTGACCTTCATATTAGTTTCATAGGTGGTTGATCTGCTACCTTTACTGTATATTTGTCCTTATCAGTGATTTTTTTTTTATTTTTTGGTAATTTTATTATTCCTATTTGTGGTCTTCTCTTTTCCACTTAAATAAGCCCTTTTAGCATTTCTTGTAAGGCTGGTTTCTTGGTGAAAAACTCCTTTAATTTTTTCTTGTCTGGGAAACTCTTTCTCTCTCTTTCCATTCTGAATGATAACCTTGCCAGGTAGAGTATTCTTGGCTGTAAGTTTTTTTCCTTTCAGCACTTTAAATATATTGTGTCATTCCCTTCTAGCCTGTAAGGTTTCTTCTGAGAAGTCAGTTGATACCTTATGGGATTTCCTTTGTATGTAACTTTTTGCCTTTCTCTTATGGCTTTTAGGATTCTCTCTTTATCTTTAATTCTTGACATTTTAATTATAATTTGTCTTGGTGTGGGTGTCTTTGGGTTTATCTTGTTGTTGCTTTCTGTACTTCCTCTACCTGGATGTCTGTTTCTGTCCCTAGGTTAGGAAAGTTTTCGGCTATTATTTCTTCAAATAGATTCTCTACCCCTTTGCCCCTCTCTTCTCCTTCTGGGACACCTAGACTATGGATGTTAGTGGGCTTGATGTTGTCCCAGAGGTCTCTTAGACTGTCCTCATTCTTTTTAATTCTTTTTTCTTTTATCTTTTCGGCTTGGGTGATTTCATCTAGTCTTTTGTCCATCTCGCTAATGCGTTCTTCTGTATCATCTACTCTGCTATTGAGTCCCTCTAGTGACTTTTTCATTTCCAGTACTGTATTCTTCATTTCTGATTGGTTCTTTTTTATATTTTCCAATTCTTTGTTGAAGTTCTCAGTGAATTCATCCATTCTTCTCCCAAGATCAGTAAGTATCTTTATCATATTTTGCTTTCTAAGAACCATTTCCCACTAGAAGGAATCCTGACTCAGAGACAAAATGGCTGAGTCTAGGTCTGAGACAAGTAAAGTGCAAAGTGAGCTTGTGATATCTTGTGCCCGAAAGCAAAGGCTCAGAGGATGACGGGACATGTTGAATTGACCCAGGAGATGGTGTGAAGGGATCTGCCCCAGTCAACTTCTGGAATTCTGAACATTAGTAAAAGTAATCAGTATAATGGATTTTTAACACACTGAATAAATAAATGACACAAGCGCATACTAATAAAAAAAAAAAAGGAAAAATGAGACTAGAGAGAACACTTTTCCTTATATATAAATAATAATAAATATAGAGGAAATGGAATTTGAAAATCACCATTTTGCACACACACAGGCACACACACACACAGATTTGGGCAGGAATCATTAATGGAATCTAAAATCATTAGATGAAAGGAGGAAAGAAAGTTGTTGGAGAACAGGATACTTGTAAAATATCACCCGGCAGATTATCTGCCAGTTGCTAAAGGAGAATGGAAAGATCCGCAGTCGTCGCTTTAACCAAATCACCAAATATAATTTGACTAGTGCGACAACCCGACATCATGTGCCTGTTGATGTGATGCTATATGAAGGATCCAACATCACCTGTGAAGTATTTAAACTGAATGTAATAAAGCCTCTAGACTTCCAGTTTAAAGGAAATTCAAGGGATACATTCACATATGTATCTATATACACACACACACACAGAGAGAGAGAGAGAGAGAGAGAGAGAGAAGGGGACAAATATGATGAATGTTAATATTTTTTCGATCTACATGGAGGATATATAAGCGTTTATTGTATTATCCTTTCAACTTTTTCTGTGTGTATAAAAATTTTGAAAAGTTGGTGAAAATTTTAAGTATCTCCTTTAAGTATTAAGTAATTCTAGAACAATATAAAAAGCAGTGCTTTCTTATCAAACACATAGAAGATGCTCAATAAAGCTTTGTTGACTTAGGATGTTTTCTTTTAATTTAGTTGTGTGCAAGTGACAAAACTGCTTATAGGATTAGATTTTCTGACAAAACCATGTCTGTCTGACTGCATACCCAGTTGCATGAGCAGTGTGGGACAGGTTGCAGAGAGACTGAAGAAAAGACCTGGAGATGGCATACGAAACATAAAGGTTTATTGGGACTTATGTACAGGGAGTCCAGGAATGGCCAGCTGGATGAAGTTGTGCACCTGCTTTCACAGTCTGTATTCATAATGGAGTCCAGGAGCAGCCAGCTGGACAAAGTTGTGCACCAGCACCCACGGACGGAAGAGGGGTTGCTTATGTAGGCAGGGGAACAAAGGCTATGTGTTTGCCAAGAGGAACTGTCCTGGCATGACCAGCATTCCAAGGACCAGGGCTCTGTGTACCTTCAAGACATGATGTTCTTTGAGATAAACAGATCCAGGGTGGCCAGACCCTGGATCATTGCAAATACCAGATAGTTGGACGTCCTGCCCAGAAGGGGCCAGAGGGGACACATGGTTGTTATAGAGCACGTAGGCTAGTGCCCCTATAATGTCCCATAAGTATTTAGACCTTAGAAAGGTGTGAAAGCAAAATGTCTTTAAATTTTCAAACAATTTAGGTCTTTTTATATATGCATATTTTAAAAATGACTTTAACATTTATGATTTTTCATATGTCTTATTTACAACTAAAGGAAAGCTCCTTCTGAGTTTCAAAACTTTAAAAAGTTAAAAGGTTAAAATTATTTTGAGAGTTTTATGATGTTTATGAGAACTATGCAACAATTTTGTGACTGCATAGCTTTGTATGCACCTAGTATTTTGGTTTGGTAATTACAGAGCTATGGTATTTAACATCACATTTTTACAGGTGTAAGTGTGTTATGCTATTCTGCAGCCAAGAGAAAAAGTAGAAAACCATTTTTCATCCCATTTTTCCCAAAGAAAAGAGAAACAATACCATAACAATAAAAACATTGTATGAAATTAACATGAATTTGCAAATTCAATGAATATGAAAAGTAGCGCTTCTAGCTTTGAAGTTCTCTTGCTATATTCCCCACCACACTTTTTCTTTTCCTCTTCCCATTTTCTCTCTTCCTTCCTCTTCCCAATTCACAGCTCTCACTATCAAGTTCAAATTCAAATTCAGTCTCCTGGAGCATCTTCAGAAACAGGGGTGGAGCGGACAAAAGGGGCTGAGATTGTTCCATGAGAAGATTGCAGAAGGAAATATTTCTGGGAGATCGAAGACCAACAAAGCTCAGGAGGCACAGCAACAGCCAGCACAGCCTATTTGCCACTGTGTCCCTGGCCACACGGACCACTTCTACTTCTCACTTAGAGAGCAGTCCTTTGCTCCATTCACTTACCTCTCGCTTCTCTATTTCCACTTCTCCTTTTCTCTCCCCTTTCTTTCCCCCCTTCGCTGCCCCACTGCCACTTTCAGTTCAATATGCAGCCCAATATGAGCCTGGTGACAGCCACGTGTGCCACATATTACATCATCGGTACTAGAATCTCAGGTCCACCCCTGCTCTGGCTCTCCTTTCATCCCTGAAGGCCCCGAGATACTCAGAAGTTATAGTGAGTGGCCAGCCTAAGAAAGAGAGGCGTGAAGAAATTTTGAAACTGAAATGCATTGAAAAATTCCCTCCGGGTGCCCTACATGCTATGTAGCTTCACTCAATCTATTCAAAATACAAGAATCAATCTATGATACACTGACCCTATCTTCAAATGATATTTTACAAGAACAGTCATGCGTAAGTTGATTGATTAAGCTTTTGGAAAGGATTTAAGTTATCTGCAAAGTAAAGGAAACCCCATAATCACCACTGTTACTGTTCTCGCCTTTAAAATCACATAGCTTATCAAAAGCAAAGCAAACATTTGATAAATAAATGAAAAGCAATAAGATATATTGGAGTACATGAGGAAGCCATTTGGTTCACAATGAATTCGGCCTGACCTTGTTTTTCTAAAAAGCCTGATGTGGCCTGTTGAGCATGCATGGGACATCTGCTTTAAACATTTATAATGTCCCAAAGACAAGAATGATACCTTTAAACATAGGGATGTATCCTCCCCCATATCAGCATTTCCTTAAGGGTAAGCATCTCTCCCTGGAAACTAAGGATTGATTACCGACTTACTGTGCTCACCTTGTGACCATTGATCTGTTGTGCCAGCAAAGCAATCTCGTGACTATTATAAAAGGGACATTCCTATCATACGTGATATATGCTCTCTGTTCCGAGATGGTATATGACCACTCTGGACACTCTACTTCTTTGGTGACCTTCCTTCCTTGGGGAAAGAAGGCCCTGGACTATAGTCCTCAGACCTGGCTCATAATAAACTCACTCCAATTTTGATTTATAGATTTATTATGGATTATTTGCATTGACATTTCTTGGCATAGTCAGCAGGATTTCAGAGAAACCAGCCAGAGACCACTTGGAATCTACACTGAACCAACTTTCAGTACCAACAGGGATACACTGACCCCTCCCCCAGATCGCTGCATCCTTCAGGTGACCCTGATGAGTTCTCCTGAAACCCGGACCTCCCTATTTTAAGTCAATGGTCCAGAGTTTGTATGAGCTGTTTCAAGCCTTAAGACTAGGTGTCTTAAGCAGGTAGGGGTACATAGGCTAGTTAAGAGGAAGCTAGGAGGAATTCCTAGGAAAGAGAAACCTAGGGAAATTTCCTAGGCCAAGGGAGCTTAGGGGGCTCTTTGGAGTGAATGGGGCAGGTTGACCTTTTTAATTTGGCTTTAAATTGGAAATAATTGTTTTTATAAAGTCTGAACAGACTACTTGACAGAGAAATGAGAGTTTGAACTTGTTCAGCTCCATCCAGCTGAAAGGCATTCTCAGGTGCCTGAGAACCTGATGGAAGTGTTGCAGGATCAATCTTCATGACGAGAAGTGGTTCCATAGAGACCTCCACTATCATTCATGTTAGTTAATTAAAGGGGCACACATATTAGAAGTGATCTTTCAGCACTCTGAGCCCCCACGGCAGTTTTAGACAGCCAGTGGGAGAAATTGAGGCACATAAGAGAGTGTGAGAGTGTTTATGACCTTTCTTTAGAGAGTAACACTCACAAGCAGCACATTTCTGACCTACTGCACTATCCCTAGAAATTGTTCAGACTTTATAGTAAAACAAAACTAAAAGAGAAAATGGGAAATTGAGCTTCTAAAAGCTTACCAGTTCCTCAGAACTCCGGCTGGTTTCATGCTGCAAGTTACAAGTGCTTAACAAAATAGGGATAGCTATAAATGGCTGGCAAGATAACCCAGGGTAACTTAAAAGTACAGTGGCCACTTTGGGGCTCCTTTTTAAGAGCCAGGTAATAGGGAAATCTTTAAAGAGTCGAGCTCACCACCTTCTGGCACAATTTCTCAAAACTAAATGTTCCAGAAGCTGTAAAGATTTACAAAGAACAGCAAAAAAAAAAAAAAAAAAAATCTTACCAAGCTTGTTTCACCTCCTGAGGGCATGGCTTAATAATCATCAGGTTAGGGTCCCAAGATATGGGGTCCCACACAAAAATGTGATTGTACCCCATTTTGCATCAGAGATTGTCAGACAATGTGGGTTGCACTCCATTCACAGCTAAGGGTCCTACCAAACTGCTGCCAGCCTCAGGGGAATTACGTTGGCCATTAGAAGGAACGTTCCAACTAGATAAGATCATTTAAGAAGTGCACTTGGAAGCAAAAACTTCAAAGTTCCAAATTAACCTTATTGAAAGTTTTGTTGCAAAAAGCTAATAGAAATTTAGCTATAAAAGGTACCTAAAAGAAAAATATATTAGATCATGGTTTTACAGATGCCCCCATAATCCACCCCCAGAGTCAACGAGACTCTGAGAGATTTTCTGGGAAACTGCTATGTTAAAGATTAATGGAATTGTTCAATACTACCAGGTAGTTACTGTTTGTTCCTGCTAACCCGACAAGGTATTTGAAAGGATTCAGCAACTTAGGGTCAGAAATTCAGCCAAACTGGAAGCTGATATTCAGAGCCTGATAAGAATTTTTTAGGCCTTGGGCCGGCTCTGTGGCTTAGCGGTTAAGTGCGCGCGCTCTGATGCTGGCGGCCTGGGTTCGGATCCCGGGCGCGCCCCAAGGCACCACTTCTCCGTCCAGCGCGAGGCCGAGTCCCACATACAGCAACTAGAAGGATGTGAACCTATGACATACAACTATCTGCTGGGGCTTTGGGGGGAAAAAAATGAATAAAAAAAAAAATAAAAAAATAAAAAAAAAAAGAATTTTTTAGGCCTTTTCCCCTAAGTTAAAATAAAATTAAACACCCAGTGAGAAAGAAGCAAATTAAGGATGATGTAGTTGCACAGGTAGATTGACCTATAATGTCATTTTAAGTTACAACCCAAATTTCTGAGGAATTAAGAGTAACTGTCTTTACAAACCTTTGCAAAACTGGAACGCAGCTGTAGAGGCAGTTCAGATTCCACCCATTTTCTTTATCTCAAAAAGGCTCATCACCTCTCTGGGAACTGTCATCTAGCCCATCACCAATTCCTAAAACTGAAGAAAAAAAAGAGAAAAAGGAGCTTTGTATTACTGTACCTGATTCATGGCAGTAATTTTAAAACAATACCTGTGGAGTCTCTGTGTATGTGTGTCTATGTATATGTGTGTGATATTTTTTACCTCTGGATGGTATAATTTCTAAAAAGCTCTATTTAATTGGCTTAAAGTAAGCACTTATATAAATGTAACGGAAACTAACCCAAATGTTTTTCAAGCTAACATGATATAAAATAATCTTTGGTAAATAAAAGCTTATTTAAGATTGTTGGTTTGATTGAAATGGACATGTCCTCAGAGTTATCAGCATTGGCTATGATGCAGACATGTGGCCTTTATTCTATGTTTATTGGTCAAATAAACTCGTGTTATCTCTGTTACAAAACTGGTTAGAAAAATAATAACTTAAAATGATAGCTAATTTTGTCTAATGTCTCATGAAGTTTTACACAGAATCTAAACAATTATTGGGAAGAAGTAAACTAAATAGATGTGAAAAAGATAAAAGTGTTGTGTGAACTTTTTAACAATAATTATGCATTATGGCGTATGTACTTAAAAGAACTTCAAAACCTTTTGGTAGCTTAAAACATCAGACTTTTGCTAAATTAAATTAAATGATAAAATTCATTGAGTATCTAGGTCATTTTAAAATAAGATAAAATGCTGAAACGTTATTGCTAAACATGTCTAATTTTATCTACTTTTGGCTTCTTATTATGGAGAAATCAAAGGATGTTTGCGTCTATTAGTACACATGTCTTTATTTTATTTAAAAATTGTACTATAAGGTAGCATGTTTCTAGAAATTATAAAAGGTATTTATAAATTTGCCAAGCCACAGAATTCTAATGTAAAAGATAGTTCATCATTTCTCACTTCTTAGTTTTCACTAAAAACCAAGGTCAGTAAGGGTTAAAAATTCTAATTAATATATGTTATTAAAGCTACTAAAACTTAATAAAAAAAATCTTTGTATTCAAAAGATGCATGTTTTCAGTAATGAAGGTATAAATAATGGAAATATTTTTGTTTGTTTTGTTAAGAAAAGTACTAGGAGGGAAGAAAGAAAGCATGGGACAAATTCTGAATGTAAAAAGAAAGTTATTGAAGGCTTGTGGAAGAGGAATTCTGAAGAAACAATTTTGTGCCTAGTCAAGTTGGCTAAGATTAAAATAAATTTAATTGACTAAGTTTTAATATCAAAAGTAAGCTGGTACAAAATTAGAATTTGGTTCTCTCTATCTTAAAAGGATAATTTTCTTGAACTTCTAGTCTGCTCTTGATAATGAGATTATAAAAGGTTTTTCTTTACCTTTGAGTAAATCTACCTGAAGGACAGAAATTCTATGTTTTGTCAAAATAATTTCTTATGCTGCAAAAGGCTGAAATCTCTCTTTTAAAAATTAAGGTTGTTTTTTTTTTTTTAACAGTTTGCCTTTAACATCTTCTGTTGTCACTTTGATTAAAGGGATACCTAAGCATTATTTCACAGCAACCATTGTTTCACAGTGACACAAGATCAGCAAATACTTGATCTTGTTTGACCAAGTGTTTTAAAACCCTTTGATATTTTTGACAAGCTTCTCCAAAATTCAAATCCTAAATGAAGGCTTTCTTTTGACTTAAAAATTTCTCTGAGAATTTTCAGAGGGCCCTGGCACTTTTCAAAGAAATTTGCTCTCTCTTCCTATAAAGAGAGAGACACTAAACTAATTAGGCTTGTTTGGTATGCTAAATTGCACGGGAAGCGTTGTCAAGTAAAGGATGATAAACAGTCTCAGGTTATATTGTGTAGGTAAATATTATTCACTCTCTTAACGCTTCCACCTTGCTTCCAGCACCACAGGAGGAAAAGATCATGACTGCATTCTATTATCTAATTTGGTTTACAGATAGGTCTTACTTAAAGGATAAGCAAGGACAGTATCAAGCTGGATATGATGTCCAGCCTCAAGAATGTCCACTACTTTCCATTAACTCTGCTAACCCAGTAAAAGATTTCCTTCTATGGGCCCAAGGAGTTGCCATGGAAGAAGAGAAACAAATGTGGCAACAAAAGGGGAATTTTTGACACCACCACACAGATGCGGTTTCGGCCTGATTAAAAAAAAAAAAACCATAGTGCCTACCGGAGCACAATTGCCACTGCACCAGCATATACACGAATTAACCCACTGGGCACTTGCAAAGATGGTTTTATGGAGAAAACAATGCTTTTGGAAACTTTCTCCCACAGTGGCTCATAAAGCCTATACTCATTGTGCTATATGCCCAAAATACAATCTAGAGAAACCATTTCACGGGACACAAGGCCACTTTACCCTTACTAAGGGACCCTTGGAGGTATGGCGATTGGACTTGGCTCAAATGCCACCATCTCAAGGATAAATATATCTTGTAATGATCTATATGTTCTCACCTTGGGTTGAGGCCTTTCCTTGCAGAAGAGTGACGGCTTTAGGTAAATTATTATTGGAAAGGATGACTCCTCTTTGGGAATTCCTACTGAGTTACACAGTGACCAGGGAACTCATTTCACTGGACAAGTAATTAAATCTATTTGTGATGTTTGGCCAATAATGCAACATTTTTAGCTAACAGCACAATCAAAACTCAATTGGCAAAGCTTTCAGAAGCATTTAATCTCTCATGGTCAAAAGCTCTTCCACTAGTGATCCTCAGTCTTAGATCTACACCCTTTGGTAAACATCGGCTGTCTCCTTTTGAGATAATAAATGGACACCCTATGCAATTAGACGAAGGAATGTATGAGCCAACTTTGCTTAAAGGAGATGTCTTACGTTATTGTCAAGGTCTCACTGAGACACAAGAAATGAGAGGTTGGTAGCTGATTCTTTTCACAGTGAGCTCCTGGGAGACAAAGACCTTTAGGATCATGGACTTCAACCTGGAGATTTTGTTTATTGGAAAAGACACCAGATAAAAGACTCTTTGCAGCCCTGTTGGAAAGGACCATACCAGGTACTTTTAACCAATTCATACACTGCAGAATCCAAAGGCATAGACTCATGGATTCACATTTCTCATTTTAGAAAAAAGACTTCTCCATCTGATTGAGTTTCAGGTATTTCTGGTACCTGGCTTCAACTGACCAATGCAAATATCTCTAAACCAGGATGAGAAGATGGCATCTGCTGTAGACAGCTGTCCCAAGACTCTGGACCAGGCCTATATTCCCAACCTTATATCTCCTCATTTAAACCTTTGTAATGCTTAAACCATATACCTATTTTATAATTGTTCCATTTGAGGTTATCGGAATACTATCATACCTAAAGAAAGTGTTTGATTTGGAACAGACAGGTCTCGAAGGCCAAGCATCTATTGGGTGGCTCCTAATGGAACTCAGTGGTTATGTGGAACAAACCTCTGGCCTTGGCTACACGCCTGGATTGCTAAATCACTGCACTCTCACCTTCCCTTGGATGCAGGGAAGGATTCACCCTGAGCTAACATCTGTTGCCAATCTTCCTCTTTTAAGGCTGGATGGGCTCATTCAGTGTTCCACTGGTATGGCCACCTAGCGGCTATATTTGTTCCTTCCTTGGGGCTAGAAGATGTCACATCACATATAGAAGCCCTGACTAAATTTACTCAATAAACCCTTAATGATAGTCAAGCAGTAATAGCCTTATTAAATACTGAAGTGTCTTTTAATGAGAAAGGCTGTCCTTCAAAATAGAATGGCCTTAGATATTCTAACAGCATCCCAAGGCGGTACATGTGCCATCATTCAAACTGAATGCTGTGTTTTTTATACCTGATGAGTCTTCCAATGTGTCATCCACGCTAAAGCACATGAAAAAAAAATAGGTGAGTGCCTTAAGCGATTCTACACCCAGTCTTGATTTGTTTGGTTAATCCCCTTCAGGCGTTGATTCCTGTTTTTGATCCGGATTGCGATTCCTATTTCTATTACTCTTTGGAATTCTTGTATTAGTCATAATATTCAAACTAATTACTATTTCCTTTACTCAGTGTTGTAAGACTGGCATGCAGGCTAGAGTACTGATTGCTCGGCGACTTCAGATGATCAACCTATCTTACAATGCTGGACGAATTTCCTTTTCTGATAAAGACTGTGCTTAAGAACTCATTTTAAAACTAATCTTTTCAAATATTGAAGTGTCATCACTGTTACTGTACCTGTTCTATAATTGTAAACAATGTGAGCACGAGGAGTCATGTAAAAGCACATGTACAATGTTTGTGCAACAATCTAAAATTAATTGAAAAACCTATGAAATGCTTCCTCGCTCTGTTAATGTATACCTCTGTGCTTGTCTGACTATTTCCCCCCAAAGTGGATAACTGGACAAATAAATAAGATAAAAGCCTAGCACCGAGGGAAGGGACATGATGGACCCAGGGCAGGCAGCAACCACCCTGGCATCAAGGGACAATATTTTGATAATCAATGCTTTCTATTGAAAGATTAGTCCTCAAAAGGGGGAAATGATAAATGAATGAAAAGCAAAAAATTTATTGGAGTACATGAGGAAGCCATTTGGTTTAAAATGAATTCGGCCTGACCTTGTTTTTCCAAAAGGCCTGATGTGGCCTGTTGAGCACGCATGGGACATCTGCTTTAAACATTTACAATGTTCCAAAGACAGGAATGATGCCCTTAAACATAGGGATGTATCTTCCCCCATATCAGTATTTCCTTAAGGATAAGCATCTCTTCTTAGAAACTAAGCATTCATTACCAGCCTGCTGTGCTCACCTTGTGACCACTGACCTGCTGTGCCAGCAAAGCAATCTCATGACTATTGTCAAAGGGACATTCCTATCACATGTATTGTATGCTCTTTGTTCCGAGATGGTATATGACCACTCTGGACACTCTACTTCTTTGGTGCCCTTCCTTCCTTGGGGAAAGAAGGCCCTGGACTATAGTCCTCGACCTGGCTCGTAATAAACTCACTCCAATTTTGATTTATAGATTGATTATGGATAATTTGCATTGACATTTCTTGGCATAGTCAACAGGATTTCAGAGAAACCAGCCAGAGACCACTTGGAATCTACACTGAACCAACTTTCAGTACCAACAGGGATACATTGACCCCTCCCCCAGATCACTGCATTCTTCTTTAGGTGACCCATTGTGCTATACTCATGTTAGCAATAAGGGAGAGACAGAGGGTTCCAGAACAATGCTGAAGTTCCAACTGTGTAGAGCTTTGGAAATCTTTAAGTATAACTCTCGGAATACAGACTCTCTTTTCATAACATCTTTACACCTGTAATAGCAACTTAACGATTTGTAAGCTAGGCCCCAGACACATCCTGGCAAGTGTTCCCTAATCGATAGTTACTATTAAGTGTCTCTTGGAACGTTTGTGTTTCTCAGGCTATGCCACTTGGTAAATTCCATGATATTTTGGCAGAGTCTATCTGCCTCCTCCCTCTGCAAGCCTCTCAGGATTGCCAACTGAAGAGACTCCATGTGACTCAGGCCATCCCTGGACCCGTGTCTCCTGCAAACACCATCATAAGTCAGCGCAGGTGAATAAAGCTCCAGAGAATCATCAGGAGATGGTGCATTCTCCTGGAACATCAGTCCTGAAATAACCTCTTCAGTGTCCAGGTCAGGCAGTTCCCCTGGAAGCATCAAACAGGCGTCACAGCTTAAAAATAGAAAAACTGGACTGCCCCCAAGAAGGAAGGAAAACGGCACCAAATTAGCAATACCACAAAGCTGCAAACAAACCTGCCTCCTTCATCCTGTTCTGCTCATCTCATTAAAAGCATCAGTAAGATGTACCGTGTTCGGAACACATTTACCAAGCACCCACTACGGACCAGGCAGCCTCCTACTGCCCCTCTCCTCATCTGGCAATTAATTAAATGTGCCCTCCCCAGGAGCTTCATTGTGCAACTTTTCAGCCACAATGGTAACTCCCTCTTTACATGCTGTCCCCCCACTACTTGGCCCTAAACCTCTTGATGGTAAAGGGCTGTGTCTTATTCAACTCTGTATGCCCAGAACATAGTAGAGGTCGTGGCACATAGTAGGCAGTCAATGAATAGTGGTTGAATGAATGAACGTTCAGACACTCTGTTGGAATACGAACATTAAAAATACCGTTTTTGAGCGCAAGCTGTGTTATAGGCAGTGTGTTCAGAAATGTGTTACATTGTTTCATTTAGACCTAACAATAGCTCTGCAAGGCAGGTGCCAGTATCCCGGGGTTACAGAGGAGGTCATTCAGAGGGAAGAGGTCACATAACACTGCCAAGGTCAGCGCCGCGGCCAACAGGAGAATCAGGATCTGCACATCAGTCTCTCTGGTGCCATAGGCGTCCCATATCCTCGAGGCGCCCATGATTAGCAGAGAGAAGGCATATGGGACCTGAGGGCAAAGTGCTATGGTAAGTGCCCTAATGACTCTTCGCTCAGATTTCTGTGAGGCTGCAGCGAGCTCAGTCTGATAGGAATGCGGAGGGAGGGAGAGGAGGGTAGGAAAGGTTTAAGCTGAGTCGTGAAAGACAAAGAGTGGAGAATCTGGCCAAGTTCATTATCAGCAAGGACGTGAAGAGCGTGCCTGGGGAAACACGTAGTTCTGTCGCTGGAGACCGGCTGCCTGTCAGGGCAGCCCTCACAGGTCACGGAGAGAGCCAGACTTCTTCTCTGGGTGACGGAGGAGCCGATGGCGCCACAGAGAGGTGCGACTTAATCCCATGCGTGGGTCAGAAAAATGTTCCTAGCAACAATGTGGAGTGGGGTTCATCCTGGAGACACAATAGGGACAAGATGCTAGTTAAACTGGGAAGAAAGGTGGATGAATATGAGGGGTGAAGGGCAGAGAAGAATTAAAGAGGGTTGAGTAAAGACGTGGAGAGGTTGTTTGTAGAGGACTCAAAATGCTTGATGAGTAAACAAAATA